>NC_079431.1:21399074-21419074 GCF_026213295.1 Gadus chalcogrammus
GTCCAGATGGACATGTCCAAGCCTGACCTCACCTCCGCCCTCAGGGACATCCGCGTGCAGTACGAGGGCATCGCTGCCAAGAACATCTCCGAGGCTGAGGACTGGTACAAGTCCAAGGTGGGCCTGTCTGTCTGTCTGTCTGTCTGTCTGTCTGTCTGTCTGTCTGTCTGTCTGTCTGTCTGTCTGTCTGTCTGTCTGTCTGTCTGTCTGTCTGTCTGTCTGTCTGTCTGTCTGTCTGTCTGTCTGTCTGTCTGTCTGTCTGTCTGTCTGTCTGTCTGTCTGTCTCTCTCTCTCTCTCTCTCTCTCTCTCTCTCTCTCTCTCTCTCTCTCTCTCTCTCTCTCTCTCTCTCTCTCTCTCTCTCTCTCACTCTCTCTCTCTCTCTCTCTATCAACCTTCCAAATGTAATGTAATTGAAATTAATAGTAATATAATGTAACCTTATGTAGTGTAACCTAATTGTAATGTAAAGTAATCTAATGAAATGTCCTTCATCAGGTGACCGACCTGAACCAGGCGGTGAACAAGAACAACGACTCCCTGCGCCAGGCCAAGCAGGAGAGCATGGAGTACAGACACCAGATCCAGTCCTACACCTGCGAGATCGACTCCCTCAAGGGAACCGTCAGTACCCCGTCTGCGTCCTCCTTTCCTTCTCTCCTCCTCTCTTGCACACGTTTTGATCTCATTCTTTCTCCCATTTAGTCCCTCTCTCTTTCTCTTTCATTCCTAATATCTTAGTTTCCTTCTAACTCCTTTACTTTCTTGTCTTCTTCCTTTCCTTCCTTAGTTGTGTAGTTTATTTTCTTTCTGAACATTTCATTTATTTGCAAGGGCCTTCCCGTACCCTTGTCGTACCCCACATCCTCTCTCTCTCTGTATTGTGATGGTCGCCTATGCTCTCTCTACCCCCAGAACGAGTCCCTGATGCGCCAGATGAGGGACATGGAGGACCGCATGGGCCGCGAGGCCTCAGGCTTCCAGGACAACATCACCCGTCTGGAGGAGGACATCGCCAAGATGAAGGTCTGCTCCTCTCTCCCCTCACCCAGTCCAGTGATGGACTCGGTCATTCGTTTTACACTTATTCCTTTCAGTGGACACCTTTTCAAGTGGTGCTGAGAATGTCTGAAAACAAATCATACACTACTGAATGAAATGACAAATTACATTAAAGTTCTGCAAGAAAAATTAAGAAAGTTAAGAAAGTTCACAAAACAAAGAAATAACTAGACAGTAGACACTAGACTACAGCAACTTAACTTCAAGGCCCTTGGTGATAACTCATCGCTACATCTGGGTTGTCTTGTGACCAGGATGAGATGGCCCGTCATCTGAGGGAGTACCAGGACCTGCTCAACGTCAAGATGATGCTGGACATTGAGATCGCTACATACCGCAAGCTGCTGGAGGGAGAGGAGAGCAGGTACAGTGAGCCTTATGCTGCTCCACTAACGCAGAACATACGCTCGGGTTCATGCCCCAAGCTAGCATGCTGACCCCGTATAATGGATACAGTACATACACATGTACAAAGGTCTGTGTTCCTTCATCCTGTAGAATCACCACCAACATGCCAGTGCAGTCTGCCTATTCCTCTGTTGGATTCAGAGGTAAGACACACCGCCTCTTCACTCATACAGTTTTTCTCATTCATTAAAATGACTCATATCATATAATACTGCTTAGGAGGGTTACATAATAGCTAACCATATTTCTATCTATATATAAGCACTTGCTCAATGACCTATGCATTATATAACGTTGTTTGACATGCTCAGCTGCAGTAGCATATTATTTCCAGCCAGGGGAGCTATATAACCAACATAAAACACAGTGGCGGTGAACCATAAAACATAATCCGAATATCCTATAACTCCGGATAATCCACTGTTACCTGGGAATTGCTTCCCATCTCCATTGTAGATTGTAGAAAATATCCGGTAATACGTGAGCTACGAGAACTAAACTAATTTAGCTTGATATACCCTTTTCATAGAGGTGTCATCGAAGCACAAACACAGTTCACACTCATCAAAATAATTATGGGTCTGCTCTTTTTATTTATCAGGCGCGGGTAGGAGACTTACATTCATTGGTCCATAAAAGGAGCAGTTATTATCTACAACATAATTAGTGTTGTGAGCGACACCAGTGTTTGTCCTCCGACGAGGCTGTTGTGAAAGGCTCTGTAGCTCAGCGGATGGTATATGGCAGCATTACATCTCTGGGTGTGCTGCTAAACAGACAGCTAGGTGTGTTGTACAGCAGATGGTACGTTAGCAGCTAGTAAACCAGTCCACCCCTCAACAGAGACCAGTCCTGAGTCGCAGGCAGCCCACCAGCGATCCTCCGAGGTCCACTCCAAGAAGACCGTCCTCATCAAGACCATCGAGACCCGCGATGGAGAGGTAACACACACACACACACACACACACACACACACACACACACACACACACACACACACACACACACACACACACACACACACACACACACACACACACACACACACGCACACACACACACACACACACAAGACCTATTCATACACACACAGACACACAAACAAATACACACACACACGGCTGAACGTGTGTTCAGCCGTGTGTATGTGTCAACGTAAACGTTGACCCTATTCTTTAGATGAAGCATGCTCTGAGCGCGGGTGCTAGTGTGCAGTGTGTGAGTCTGCTCCCAGAGCCCTGCTCATGGTGCCTGTAATGTGAATCACTGCAGCCCATAGGCTGATGCTCACTACCAGATAAGAGTCTTTTTAAATTGCTTGTCAAAGCAGCGCTGCTGGCTGCGGCTCGGGGAAGGCGAGAGAACGTGGCTCAGCGACCACGCACAGGAGTCTATGAAATATTAATAAATCCGATCTCCAGCCCTATATGCAGAGGTCAAGAATAGTATGGCCGTTGATCAGACAGAGGCTGAATATGCTGATGTGGAAACCTCATGCCATAAGAATGAACCCTCCATGCGGCGTTCCTGAAACATTAAAGCCATTGAGCAGGTGTCAGGTGTTCTGGGCGTGTGCAGACAGAGCCCACTCCTAGTCGCACAGCTATCGATCCGGGTAACCCACTGTTCAGACCCTTAAACACTAATCCCAAGCTGGAGGTCCGGATCCCTGTGGGGGTCGGCTGATGGCCCAGAGAAAACATTTTATTTTAAGTTTGAAAGAACTTTTTGTACAGCCACATAAATAGGTTGGGAGGTTGTAGTACTGTGCTACTGCAGTACTGCAATACTACTGCAGAACCACACTACTGCAGTAGTACTGTGGCACTGTGGCACTGAAGTAGTACTGTAGTACTGTGGCACTGTGTTACTGCAGTAGTACATCAGTACTGTGGTGCAGGTATGACTGTGTCTCTGCTCTGACGTCCTCTCCTCTCCCCTCAGGTGGTCAGCGAGTCCACACAGCACCAGCAGGACATCATGTAAACCAAGGAACCACAACATTCTATCAAATAAAGTATACTGAAGAAGATAACAACTGAATCAAATGTATAATTGTTGTATAATTGTTTCAAAGAAGGGAAAAGGGATATTTCATTTTCCTCCTGTTGGGTAATTTTTACAAGTGCAAGTAGATTTTAACAAAGAAAGCAAAGGACACAGCTGCCGTTGCCTCCTCTGCCTCTCAGCTGGCTCCAGGATGGCAGAGATAATTCCAGGGCTTGGTTATTATTATTATCTATAACTAGGGGCCTCAAGTAGAAACCCAAGCTACAGAGACGTAAGCCAAAAGCTAATTCAACAACATGGCAACGTGTTAGTAGTGCTGTAATGGGTGGAAGGAAAGTCTAAAATATTTTGTAAACTGAAGAAATCCTCACCATTCGGAGTGGGTGATTGGCTGACCTCAAGAACACTCAGAGGTTCATGAGGTGGACTTTAGAAGAAGATCTACATGCCGATACCAGCTGATTGGATGAATGTAAAAGAGCAGCTCTGAACAGGTCAACCCAACGGTAGCTGTTGGGAGTGAGGAGTTTGACACTACACAGCATGGGTTGTTGTATTTGTATGTGAATGGGCAACAAAGTTACACTGTCTCAAAAATAGGCTTTTCAAATAAAAGTGTGTGCCCGGTACAGCATGTCACCTTTTGATTTAAATTCCCATAATTGAAACACAAATGAATTCCAATTGGACAGAAAGATAGAATGCCAAGTGGACAGAAAGAGTAGACAGTCGGACAGAGAGACAGATACAGAGACAGACAGACAAAGAGAGTGACTGACAGACGGACGGGCAGACAGACAAACAGAGAGAGCACTGTATAGACAGAAAAACAGAGCAGAGCTGTCAGTAGAAACAGACAGAAAGACAGACAGAAAGATGGACAGACATACATTGTTTTTGAACGTAAGTTCATTCCTCGGAGGGGCAGTTAGTAGAAGTGGCCCTCTTGAAGCGGTCAGTAGCAGAGGCGCACGGCGGGGCAGGAGTGGAACAATAGCTTAGCTAATGAGTTGGCCCCCACTGAGGGATTCTGTTTGCTGCTGTAGCATATTAGTAGCTATGAGACATTACCGCCTCCTGAGTGTATGTCTGTAGCCACTGAACTGAGAATGTCAACAGAGATAAAACACAAGCTCAATTTTGTGTGTGTGTGTGTGTGAGTGTGCGTCTGTGTGTGTGTGTGTGTGTGTGTGTGTGTGTGTGTGTGTGTGTGTGTGTGTGTGTGTGTGTGTGTGTGTGTGTGTGTGTGTGTGCGTGTGTGTGTGTGTGTGAGTTTGCATTGCCCTATATCACAAATGGCACTCTACAGGCTTCCGTGGCCCATGTTCTGGGGAGACCCAAAGCTCCCTTAACTGATATACACACTAAGCTTAGAAATATTAATAGCAGCTTAAAGGAGCATTTCACCGGTGGAGGCATGAATATGTATTGAAATTGGGTCCTATATGTAGTCGAATAATAAAATACAATTCTAATTTGGTGGCGTCTTGACCGAGAAAAGGCAGAAAGTGACTTTTTGGCGCTTGTGGATTGAAGACAACTCCCACCATGCACCACGATGCACAGCTTCGCTGGCGGCCACTCCCGCTGATCATCTCCGCCTATCGGACACCTCCTTGTTCCATCTACTAATGGAACAAATCAGCGTGGAGCTTGACCCGACGTCACTGGCGGAGAGTAGATGCTTGCACAGAAGCATACGGCCGACATCTTTCTTTATTCTGGGTGGAAATAGTAACATAGTTACGCCATTAAATGCGTTTATGTAAACATTTTTAGCGAGAAATGTGCATTTTACTTTCATAATGTTCGCTCGTTGAATGTGAATGATGTTTGGTTTGCTAGTTATGACGAAGAGGGAACGCTCCATTCACTTGCATGGACAGCGTCTCTGGTTGCTAAGCAACCTCAACGTCTTGGCGGACTATCTGCTGATCAACACTACGAATGCTGGAAACACACCAGACACACCATGTGAAGTTATTTAACCCGATTATTGTTATTTATATGTGGCGGGGCTAAGACTGAGTAATGCAGACAACGCCACCCCTAGGACAAGAGCAGGGGCACTCTATTTTACCCTAGAAACGCACGCACAGGCTTGACTTACAGGTATAAAAATATATTCTTTATTCACATTTAATTAAAAGTTAGTCGCTGTAGGTCGTCAATACAATAGGACGCCCATTAGTACATAAAACAAAAACAAGTCCACCGACTAGGGGGAAAGAAAGAAACAAAAAAAAGAACACATGAAGCAAACAACCAAACGAACAGAAATACAAAACGCGTCCTAGAAGCAGCACCTGCACACGTATCTCATTCACCCCAAACAACCCCGAGAACAGCAGCCGACACTCGGATTGCCGGTAGCGTCTTGTTCCTTCTCCCATCGGGATCGCTGAACACAGACCCAGGTTCGTCACTCGCACAGACAGTGTCACCGTCGGCGAGCACTCAACGATCACTTGCGCTGCGACCCACACCTCTAGACCCTGCTGCTACCGGCATGAGGACCCCGTGTGCCTTACCGGCATGAGGACCCCGGGTGCCTTTACACCTGCCTGATCGCAACCGCCCACCTGTCCCACCCCTATTAGGTGACGTCAGCGGTACGGGGAAAGAGACCTAATCCCACAGGCCACAATCCACCCCCTCCAAATGAATCGGCGGCCCGACGATGACGCCTCATGTCCGGGAGTCCTCACCCTCTATGCCTGATGGACTGTCATCCATGACACTCATTGTCTTGGGTAGACGGTGCGGATTGGAATGCTGCCCTGCTGTAGGTCTCGCTGAGCGGCGCACCGCCACTGTGGTTTCCTCCGGCATCCCAGCCGTATCTTCTATGTCAATTTCTTCTGCCACTAAGGGACAGGTGGGAGCAGGTTGGGGTTCCTGGGGTTCATGTTCCGCATCATACCAGATGACTGCATCTCGGGTCTCATCGTCATTCCCGGCAGGGGGGTCGTCCCGAGCAGGGGAGTCAATGCGATCTCACCTTCCTGAGCGAAGCCAGGGATGCCACTTTGTCCGGGCTGTACTCCTGCGGGGACGCCACGCATCTCAGAACGATGCACCTGCCGGACAGGTCCACCTTCAGCTGCCGGGGTTACTGTGTATACCGCTCCGGTACCAGAAGGGCCACGCACGACTCTGTAGGCTACAGGATTCCAATGGTCCTGGATTTTATTTCTCCCCGGTGGATGACTCCGCAAATAGATAAAATCTCCTTCTTGGAAGCCAGCGTCATTCACCTGATCATTATGGTTCTGGTTCCGTCGGAGGGCCAGTTCTTCTGATCTTTGCCTGACGTGTTCCTGAGTAATTTTGACGCTTTCCTGGTGCCTTTCAACCCATTCTTCAAGGGTATGGGTATCTGGGGCAGCCTCCCTGGTGCCAAGCAAAAAATCAACTGGCAATCTTGGATGACAGCCAAACATCAGAAAATATGGTGTATAACCCGTAGTCTGGTGTGGGGTAGTGTTATAGGAGAAGGTGAGCTGTGGCAGATGGTGTGGCCACCGACGCTTCTCTGCCTGGGGTAGTGTGCGCAGCAAGTCGTGGAGTGTGCGGTTGAACCGCTCACACTGGGCGTTCCCTTGCGGATGGTATGGAGTTGTGCGGCTCTTTTGTATCCCGTACATCTGACACAGTTGCTGGATAAGGAGGCTCTCAAAGTTTCGCCCCCGGTCGGAGTGTATACGGGCTGGAGGACCAAATCTATGGAACCATTGCTCCACCAAGGCCTTGGCCACTGTGGGAGCTTTCTGATCTTTAGTAGGGATAGCCTGCGAATACTTCGTGAAGATGTCGGTAAGGATCAGGACATTCTCTCGTCCATCGCTGGCCGGCTCCAGCTGAAGTCAAGGGCCAGAATTTCATTTGGTCGAGTGGCTTGCATTGAGCTCCAATACGTACGGACTTTAGGTTGAACGGCCTTCCCCAGCACGCATCGCTGGCACCCCTGACACCACTGTTCAACATTTTTAGCCATACCAGGCCAAAAACATCGGCTTTGGAGTAGCTGGAGTGTTCGTTCTGTGCCTTGGTGTCCTTGCTCGTCGTGGACACTACGCAGGACTTCTGTTTGCAGGCAGTGGGGCAGCAATAGTTGGAGAGTCTCGGGGCCACCTCCTGGTGTGTGGATTAGGCGGTACAGAACTCCTTCCTCGTTGGTTAGACGGTCCCATTGCCTAAGCAAAACTCTGCTTCCCTGCGGTAACACTTCGCGTTCCGCTGCGCTTGGCCGCCGCCCCTCTCGGTAGTACTTCCTCAAGGGCCCGATGACCGGGTCAGCTCCCTGGAGCACGCTGAGGTCTTGAGGTGTACGCCCAGGTAGGGCTACCACCTCCCTGCACAGGCCCTCTATGGCAGGCATTGGAACAAGACTGGTCAATGTGCCCAATGCAGGGACCTCGTCCCAAAGGTGAAGCGCTCCAAATACTGCCGAGAGAGGGCATCGGCATTCTGATTGTCCTTACCCGGCCGGTATCGGAGGGTAAAATTGAACGACGCCAGTTGAGAGGCCCACCGTTGCTCCGTGGCTCCCAGCTTTGCCGTGTGCAGGTGGCTCAGTGGGTTATTGTCAGTGAGGATCGTGAAATGGTTCCCCAGCAAATATTCACGGAACTTTTCCGTTACTGCCCACTTTACTGCAAGCAGTTCAAGCTTCATGGAGCTGTAGTTTTCCATGTTTCTTTCGGCCGCCCTGAGTCCCCGACTGGCAAATGCGACAGGTCGTACCTTCCCTTGGTGTTCTTGCGAGAGGATTGCACCAAGACCCCCGTGGCTGGCATCCACCTCCAAGATGAAGGGCTTTGAAAAGTCGGCATATGCCAGAACTGGAGCAGAGGTGAGTCGCTCCTTCAAGGACAAGAACGCATGTTCACACTCTTCGTCCCAGGTCGAGGCCAGAGGAACAGGGGGTGTCTTTCCCTTCTTGCGGGGTCCATTGAGTCTCCCCACCAGATGGTGGAGTGGGGCTGCCAGCTTTGAAAAGCCTTCCACAAAGCGCCTATAGTAGCTAGCAAAGCCGAGAAATGATCGTAACTCGGCTAGGTGTCCAGGGCGCCTCCACTCACGGACTACCTCTATTTTGGCAGGATCCGTGGAAACTCCTTCCCTGGAGACTACATGCCCCAAGTAGCTGACCTGATGCTGGAAGAAGCTGCATTTTGATACTTTTACTTTCAGTCCCTGCTTTTGCAGGCGGGAAAACACTTCTCCTAGCCTCTCCAGGTGCTGTTGGACGGTGGTGGAAAAGACGATAATATCATCCAGGTACAGTAGGACGGACTGGTATCTGCAATCCCCGAACATGCGTTCCATCAAGCGCTGGAATGTTCCGGGTGCGTTACACAGGCCAAAGGCCAATCTATTGAACTCGAACAGGCCAAAAGGCGTACAGAAGGCAGTCTTCGGTATATCCCGTTCCACCATTGGGACCTGATTATAGCCACTCGCAAGGTCCAAGGTAGAAAAACATTTTGCTCCTGAAAGGGCATCTAGAGACTCTTCTATACGAGGAAGGGGGTAAGCGTCACGGCGGGTTTTTGCATTTAGTTGGCGATAATCGACGCAAAGGCGCAAACTCCCATCCTTCTTGGTCACCTGGACTATAGGAGAAGAGTAGGGGCTGCTACTTTCTCTGATGACTTGGCTATCCAAGAGCTGTTGAATGTGCGCCTTTACGGTTTCATACTGAGAGGGTGGGATTCTTCGGTATGGTTGCCGAACCGGAGCATCATCGAGCAGGGGAATCTCGTGGCTGATTAAAGACGTGCATCCTAGATCTCCATCCCCTCGGGAAAAGATGTCGCTGTACTGGGCAAAAAGAGCCCTGGCCTCAGTAGCTTGTTGCTGAGACAACCCCTGGAAGGCTGGCATCATGGGCTCGGGACCACTAGAGCACTCAGCCACCTCCTGTGTGGAAACATAGGCCTGACACTCTTCCCATGATGGATTGACTGATATTGATGCACCGGTTTCTGTCGCGGCCGCAGCCACAACTTGTACAGTGCCAATGGGGCGCCGTGGGGACAGCCACACTTTTGTGCTCCCAACATTTACTACCGGTGCATATAGGAATCCCCTTTTTGCCGGCACCAAGGTAGGGGACAGCAGTAGACCTTCGGGCAACTGCTCTTCGTCAAAGCCCAAGGGCTCCAGCAAAAACTCTGCAGACTCGAGCTGGGGGCATGTAACTGGGACCATGGTTAGGGCTCCTGCCTCAAGGCAGACTGGCAACTTCCCATGGACTTTCACTTTGAACGGCTTCGGTGCATTTTCAATGGCCTGGATCTGTTCACAGTGTCTCAGTGCGCGTCGGGCTGCTGGCGCCGCCGACTGCACCGGAGGGGAGAGGAAGAGCTGTGGCCCATGTTGTCTAAAAAGAATCTGATAACACTCCCCAATTACATTCATTCCTAGTATCCCTGGGGTCAAGAGCTTGCGGTCTTTAAGAGTGCTATTCTCTGGGTCTTTAACAATTAAGATACCCCTTCCCGGAATGCATTGCCCCAGTACCCGTACGTCCAACTCTATGTAGCCAATATAGGGGATGTCTAATCCATTAGCGGCCTTAAGCCCGAGCCATCTACAGTCCCTCGTTTGTAGATGATGAAAATGTTTTCTAAAGAAACTCTCGGTGATGGTAGTCACCATCGACCCAGTGTCAATCAAGCAGGGAACAGTTACATCTCCCATAGACACAGACAATACAGGGCACGTTTTGACTAACTTTTCCAACGATTGAGGATGCCTTGAGCCAGACACATCCCCTCCCAGTGTATGGCTCTGCACACTGGGAGTTGCTAGTTTCCCGATCGGCTATTATGGCTATTGGGGCCTTGTGTAAGGGGATCACCAGGGGGCCAGCGCAACGCTGACGCATTATTGTGGTGGGAGGGAGCTACCTGGCAGTAGCGAGCTATGTGCCCTGGTTGATCACACCGTATGCAAATGGGCTGACCATTGGGTGCGCGTTTGTATCGCCCATCCCGTTGTAGTGGAGGGGCCTGCGATCTACCATTAGGGTGTCCTAACTGCCTTACAAGCGTGTCCAGCTGCGCTTGTTGTTTAAGAACCAAGTCTTTTCGTTCCACAAATTCTAATGACGAAGGGGCTGCAACACATTGTGACACGACCTGAGCCTCACTGCTTGCACCTGGGGCACGGTAACTACGGTCTCGATGAGACTGACCTTCCTGCACCCACCTTATAGCTTCCTTCCTTACATCTAAAAGAGTCAACACACTATCTCCCCGTACCAATCTCTTAAGTTCCCGCCGTAACATGGGATCACTGACATTTTCGCAAAACTGGTCTCTCAGAACAATATCAGGGTTTCTAACGGCACCTTCATTTGACTGTTTTACTTTCTCTAACATTTCCATTAAAGCATGAGAGAACTCAAACTTTCATTGTCCTTTTGCTTTCTGTTAAAGAAACGCTGTTGCCAGTACACATACGATTTAGCACACCCATATACTTCCTTCAAGACTTCAATTATTAAATCAGGGTTCTCACGTGTAAATACAGGACGATACTTGATCTCATTACGGGCTTCGCCCTCCAAGTGATCGAACAAAAACAAAGCCTTATCAAAGCCAGTCATATGCGTTGCCCGAATACAACTTTGCGCTTCTTCAATCCACTCTTCGACGGACAGAGAGCCTGCAGATGCAGAGCCCGAAAACTTTGAGCAACGCCGTTCTCGGGGTATAAAGAGTGCTCGCTCCCGTTGAACGGGCTGGGTACCAGTATCAACGCCCGCTCCTCCTCTCCCCGAAAGTCTCTTTGAGAAACTCTCATTTTCAGCCTGTAGCTGCTCCAAACGTCGTCGCAGCTGCTGAAGCTCCATCGTAGACCTCTCTTCCTCGCTCATCTTGCTGCCAGCTGCTGTTCTCACGTTGGCACTCACACACACACACACACACACACACACACACACACACACACACACACACACACACACACGCACACAGGTGCTGCTTAAATAGACTAACCTAGCGACACAATGGTATCCTGCCGACAACGCCAAATGTGGCGGGGCTAAGACTGAGTAATGCGGACAACGCCACCCCTAGGACAAGAGCAGGGGCACTCTATTTTACCCTAGAAACGCACGCACAGGCTTGACTTACAGGTATAAAAATATATTCTTTATTCACATTTAATTAAAAGTTAGTCGCTGTAGGTCGTCAATACAATAGGACGCCCATTAGTACATAAAACAAAAACAAGTCCACCGACTAGGGGGAAAGAAAGAAACAAAAAAAAGAACACATGAAGCAAACAACCAAACGAACAGAAATACAAAACGCGTCCTAGAAGCAGCACCTGCACACGTATCTCATTCACCCCAAACACGAGAACAGCAGCCGACACTCGGATTGCCGGTAGCGTCTTGTTCCTTCTCCCATCGGGATCGCTGAACACAGACCCAGGTTCGTCACTCGCACAGACAGTGTCACCGTCGGCGAGCACTCAACGATCACTTGCGCTGCGACCCACACCTCTAGACCCTGCTGCTACCGGCATGAGGACCCCGTGTGCCTTACCGGCATGAGGACCCCGGGTGCCTTTACACCTGCCTGATCGCAACCGCCCACCTGTCCCACCCCTATTAGGTGACGTCAGCGGTACGGGGAAAGAGACCTAATCCCACAGGCCACATATATCCGAGATTATTTAATCTAACCCGATCTAAACTCTATCATGCACCCAAACACGGCGGCGTTTGGGTTTCCCACCCCAGACTCCTAAATCCAGCGCAGCCACAGGCGCGTTGAACCATTTTTGTGACACACAATGATCAAGCGTCAAGTTAGGCACGGTACACACGTTTGGTGTGGCCGTAGCATTATGCGGTTTCACCCAAAAAATCGGCTTCGTGTGGACGGGGCCAAGAAGGCGAACACACGTCACCAAGACGGGGAGACAGCGCCAGGCGATTTCCACTATGATCGCCACTATGATCTGCCAATGGATCGTGGATGCCTGGGCTGATATAACAGTCTCAACTGTGGTCCAAGCTTTCACGAAGGCAGGAATAATCACTGAACTGCCAGGCAACAGCAGCGACACTGACTTGGATAATGACGAGAGGGATCCGGGCATGTTGGATGCCGTAGGCCTACTCGCCCAACTGTTCAATTCGGACACACAAGAATTCGAGGGATTCGTAGACGGGGAATGAACTGAAAAAGTGAGCTTATTGTTAAGAGATATTGATATTGATCAGATATTGTTAATATGCACATTAACGTTTGAACATCGTTACCATGGGAGTGACCGGAGTTGTCAGAACGCTTAATAAAGTTTGACTTTATCTGACTGTTTTGTTGACATTCCCTTTAGCACAGCTCGGTCTAGTCGATGCATAACGCAACCCCAGTCAAACGTTTGACTGCGGTAGCCTATCTTCTTATCTATGCGCTTTATAATCCGGTGCGCCCTATATATGAAAACAGTTCTAAAATAGGCCATTCATTAAAGGTGCGCCTTATAATCCGGTGTGCCTTATAGTGCGGAAAATACGGTAGTCCTCGTTTGTATTTCTTTCGAAATTGTGAACTTTTGCATGGAGCCATCTTCTATGTCAGATCCAGTACCCTCCGCCAATGTACTTCAGTTTTATGAACAGCCTCTGTTAAGCTTCAGACGCTGTGGATGTTAGTTTCTGCTGGTGAAGTCCCACCCACTGGCACTGCTCTAATAGGTCTGTAGCGTCAGTGGGTCCCACCCCCTAGAGGGGGGTGGGACTAGTGGTTGTAGTCTTACGAGAATCATCCCCTCTTACACTTCCTATTTTCTTGTACGCAAAAATCGTCATATTGCGTCATTGCAAGCAGGAAGTGTTGGAGATCGATACGGATCTCTCCAGTCGCTCCAGAAAATAAGGGAATGATGCTAGACCATTCAAAAATATGCGGGGGGTTCTAAAAATACAAAGCTTATGTGAAATGGGTGAAG
The DNA here is from genome assembly GCF_026213295.1 of Gadus chalcogrammus. Taxonomy (NCBI): domain Eukaryota; kingdom Metazoa; phylum Chordata; class Actinopteri; order Gadiformes; family Gadidae; genus Gadus; species Gadus chalcogrammus. Next base: position 21,412,531 of record NC_079431.1, read on the forward strand.
TTGCCCTTTAAGTATTATGTTTGAAAAAGTTCCTAAATTAAAAGAGTCTATTTAAATATTCAGAATGCCACATTAAAGGAGCAATATGTTCCACATTTACTACATCATAAAATCACCATAGAATGTCATCAGAGATGAAGGAAGCATGTCTAAACACCTTGGACATTTCCATTTGGGTTCAAAATTATAATTTTTGTTTTGGCCTGTGTCTGTTGATTCACTATTCTGGGATAGAGTGTGCGTGCGTGCGTGCGTGCGTGCGTGTGTGCGTGCGTGCGTGCGTGCGTGCGTGCGTGCGTGCGTGCGTGCGTGCGTGCGTGCGTGCGTGCGTGCGTGCGTGCGTGCGTGCGTGTGTGTGTATGCTTGCGTACATATATGCCTGTGTGCGTGTCATATTCACGCACACATATATCTGGCAACCCAGGGTTGCCAGATACACAATTAAACGCGTTTCTAATGACATTTCTAGCGAGAAATGTACATTTTCCTTACATAATCTTCAGTCAATGAATGTGTATGATCTTTATTAATCTTTATTATCTGAATGGGAAATGCAATATTTTAGGACCGATTCACCGTTAAACGTGTTTCTAACAACATTTCTAGCGAGAAATATACTTTTTAATTGCATAATCTTCAGTCAGTGATTGTGTCTGATCTTTAGTTTTATAGTTATTAGGAGTTGATCGGCTCGCTCGCATGTTTCAACGACGTCAGGTTGCTTTCGCTAAACTAGCAGCTCACGTGCTTCCTGCGTTTGTGTTATTAAACTGTTACTTTATGTAACTTTTAATGATATCATCTTGTTAGAAACACGTATATCTGAGAGCCAACCCAGTCGCCAAAAACATACCTACGTTGACAGTGTACGTTTCGTGAACACTGGATTACGTCGCATTTCAACATAAAATAGCGTGTTATACACACACGCACGCACATGCACAGACACACACACACACAAGCACACACAAGCACACACACGCACGCACAGACACACAGACACAGACACAGACACACACACACACACACACACACACACACACACGCACACACGCACACGGTGCATTTTGCTGCTAAAACAACAACAAAAAAATATTCCCTCAAATATTATTACTTTCAAAACGTTGGCCAAAATGGCCAATAATATCTTTTTTTTTTGGGATGCTTCTAGGACATTTTGGGTGGATTTTGAACGGTATGTGGGGGGCACGTTTTTTGCAGGACCTGGCAACCCTGCGCTGTTGCCCGAGATCTGGGTCCACCCCGGCGTGGTGCTGTCTCCTTTTGACCTTTTGACCCCAGACTTCTGGGGGAATAGCTGAATCAATTCATTAGTCAATCAGAAGCATGTAAATATCTTTCCGGTGGGGTAAGAGGACGAACAAGGTGTCCTTCAACATCTACGCTTCCAGGCGATTGCAACGGTGCCACACATGAGCATATTCGAACATATTTAATGGTAGTAATTAGCTGTCGAAATTGGAGGCCTTAATCAATACTGAGCAGCTATTGATTTGCTTCCCGATAAAGATTTGTCACAAATGACATGTTATTTAGCATCTACACGTTGAGCTGAGTCCAATGACACCAAGAACGACACTCTAGCTAATGGTAACATGTATTTTACATGGTACACCTAGGTCTAGGACATGATCTCGGTGTAGCAAGAGGCCGAGCTTGATCTCATTGGACTCAGCTTAACGTGTAGATGCTAATTAACATGTAATTTGTCAAAAATCTCCATCGGGAAGCAAATCTATAGCTGGTCATTATTGATAAAGGCCTCCAAAATCGACAGCTAATTACTACCCCAAAACATATTCAAATATGATCATGTGTGGCACTGTTGCAATCGTCTCGAAACGTAGATGTCAAAGGACACCTTGTTTGCTCTGTTGCACCACCGGGAACATATTTTCATACTTCTAATGGATTGATTCATATTTTAAGGTTCTCGGAGTGAGACTTTAAGTGGCTGCAGCAGAAGTGTTGAGACGAAAGATGATATCAAGAGATTTATAGAATATTCCCATTCACATTATGATTCTTCGTCGTAACATCCGACCAAACATCCTTCACATTCACAGAGCGAAGATTATGAAAGTCCAGGCTCAGCAAGTGCTCCATCTCGTTGCACCTGCACCCAGCGGCTCGCTTGCAAGATTTTGGCCTGAAGTTCTTCCAAGACCAACACCCTAGCCATCCAACATGCATATCTGAGAATCAGGCCTCTCTTTAATAATGACATAAAGTTATGAGAGAAACACAGATTAACTTTTTATTATCTCATAAGCGGCGTGGTGCCGGCTCCTTTTGACCTTTTGACCCCCGACTTCAAAAACGTGGCCACAGGCCAGCTGTGTCTACACACCTTTAGCCACAAATGTACACCTCCATCCCACAAAAAATGGGGACTAGAAACTAACCTCTGTCTTATGTACATTTACTGTACTGTTGGAGGTCACGCCCCTTTGCCGACCTTTTCGAGATAGCTAGGGATGCTAAAATGTTTACACACATTTCCCGGGGCCCCGTGTACGACATATCCGAGATTTGGAGTTCTAGCCCTTAGAGAAAAAAAGTTTTCCCAAATGGAGTGTCATTTGGACAAAGCCCCTCAGAAGTGTAGCCTGCAAGACCTAATGGTTCAGAATGTGGTGGAAAAACAGTTTTTGAGATAGGAAGGTCCTACCGCCCTGAAATTTTAATACCTTATTCTAGGGCCTAACTGGGACCTCCGATAGGGCGGTAGGACCTTCCTATCTCAAAAACTTTTTTTCCACCACATTCTGAACCATTAGGTCTCGCAGGCAACACTTCTGAAGGGGCTTTGTCCAAATGACAGTCCATTTGGGAAAACTTTTTTTCTCTATGGGCTAGAACTACAAATCTTGCATATGTCGTTCTCGGGGCCCCGGGAAATGTGTGTCAACATTTTAGCATCCCTAGCTATCTCGAAAAGGCTGGAAAAGGGGCGTGACCTCCAACAGTACAGTCAATGTATATAAGACAGAGGTTAGTTTCTAGGCCCCATTTTTTGCGTGATGGAGGTGTACATTTGTGGCTTAATGTGTGTAGACACCGCTGGCCTGTGGCCACGTCTTTGAAGTCTGGGGTCAAAAGGTCAAAAGGAGCCGGCACCACGCCGCTTATGAGATAACAAAAAGTGAATCTGTATTTCTCTCATTACATTTTGTCATTATTGAAGAGAGGCCTGATTCTCAGATATGCATATTGGACTGTTAGGGTATAGGTCTGGGAAGAACTTCAGGCCAAAATCTTGCAAGCGAGCCGCTGGGTGCAGGTGCAACGAGATGGAGCACTTGCTGAGCCTGGACTTTCATAATCTTCGCTCTGTGAATGTAAAGGATGTTTGGTCGGATGTTACGACGAAGAATCATAATGTGAATGGGAATATTCTATAAATCTCTTGATATCATCTTTCGTCTCAACACTTCTGCTGCAGCCACTTAAAGTCTCACTCCGAGAACCTTAAAATATGAATCAATCCATTAGAAGTATGAAAATATGTTCCCGGTGGTGCAACAGAGCAAACAAGGTGTCCTTTGACATCTACGTTTCGAGACGATTGCAACAGTGCCACACATGATCATATTTGAATATGTTTTGGGGTAGTAATTAGCTGTCGATTTTGGAGGCCTTTATCAATAATGACCAGCTATAGATTTGCTTCCCGATGGAGATTTTTGACAAATTACATGTTAATTAGCATCTACACGTTAAGCTGAGTCCAATGAGATCAAGCTCGGCCTCTTGCTACACCGAGATCATGTCCTAGACCTAGGTGTACCATGTAAAATACATGTTACCATTAGCTAGAGTGTCGTTCTTGGTGTCATTGGACTCAGCTCAATGTGTAGATGCTAAATAACATGTAATTTGTGACAAATCTTTATCGGGAAGCAAATCAATAGCTGCTCAGTATTGATTAAGGCCTCCAATTTCGACAGCTAATTACTACCATTAAACATGTTCGAATATGCTCATGTGTGGCACCGTTGCAATCGCCTGGAAGCGTAGATGTTGAAGGACACCTTGTTCGTCCTCTTACCCCAACGGAAAGATATTTACATGCTTCTGATTGACTAATGAATTGATTCAGCTATTCCCCCAGAAGTCTGGGGTCAAAAGGTCAAAAGGAGACAGCACCACGCCGGGGTGGACCCAGATCTCGGGCAACAGCACAGGGTTGCCAGGTCCTGCAAAAAACGTGCCCCCCACATACCGTTCAAAATCCACCCAAAATGTCCTAGAAGCATCCCAAAAAAAAAAGATATTATTGGCCATTTTGGCCAACGTTTTGAAAGTAATAATATTTGAGGGAATATTTTTTTGTTGTTGTTTTAGCAGCGAAATGCACCGTGTGCGTGTGTGCGTGTGCGTGTGTGTGTGTGTGTGTGTGTGTGTGTGTGTGTGTGTGTGTGTGTGTGTGTGTGTGTGTCTGTGTCTGTGTGTCTGTGCGTGCGTGTGTGCTTGTGTGTGTGTGTCTGTGCATGTGCGTGCGTGTGTGTGTGTGTATAACACGCTATTTTATGTTGAAATGCGACGTAATCCAGTGTTCACGAAACGTACACTGTCAACGTAGGTATGATTTTGGCGACTGGGTTGGCTCTCAGATATACGTGTTTCTAACAAGATGATATCATTAAAAGTTACATAAAGTAACAGTTTAATAACACAAACGCAGGAAGCACGTGAGCTGCTAGTTTAGCGAAAGCAACCTGACATCGTTGAAACATGCGAGCGAGCCGATCAACTCCTAATAACTATAAAACTAAAGATCAGACACAATCACTGACTGAAGATTATGCAATTAAAAAGTATATTTCTCGCTAGAAATGTTGTTAGAAACACGTTTAACGGTGAATCGGTCCTAAAATATTGCATTTCCCATTCTGATAATAAAGATTAATAAAGATCATACACATTCACTGACTGAAGATTATGTAAGGAAAATGTACATTTCTCGCTAGAAATGTCATTAGAAACGCGTTTAATGGTGTATCTGTCCTAAAATATTGCATTTCCCATTCAGATAATAAAGATTAATATAAGCTACGCCGTGTTCCGGAGCCGCGGGGGATTCTGGGAATTGGGGTTCTCAGTTGACAAATGGGGCTTTTGTTAACTTGTTTTGTTGTTAGGATTAAGTGGGGTTAATGGGTTCGGGATGTTATGTGGTTGTGTGTTGTTCTATTAACATTGTTCGTGTGTTCATTATTGTCGACACCGTCACCGAGAGTGACGTGACCATCGTTTCGAGCAGCTGTTCCGTGTTGAAGTCTCGTTCAATAAAAACCAACTCTCGTTGTCGAGCGTTCAATAAAAACCAACTCTCGTTGTCGAGCGTGCCCCCCCCCTACAAACGTGTCTCCCCCCCCCTCAACAAACGTGTCCCCCCCCCCCCCCCCCCCTTCAACTAACGTGTCGTCGTCGTCGTCGTCGTCGTCCCCCCACAATCGTGTGTCGTCGTCCCCCCTCAACAAACGTGTCTCCCCCCCCCCCCCCCCCCCCTCCCCGGTCAACAACAGTCCCCCCCCCCCCTAAACAATCGTGTCCACAATTTGCCGCGAAGGCCGTGAAACCCAAACCCCGAAACCCGCCTCCACAGCGGCACACGTGGATACTGTAGGTATAACACGCTATTTTTTACGTTGAAATGCTACGTATCCAGTGTTCATGGAAACGTACACCACTGACGTTTTTTCTTGGCGACTGGGTTGTATGTAGCTCTGTAGTGAAAAGCATATGTAGGTATCTAATTGCATAAGGTAACTTACAGTGTTAATATGTTTGCTAAGTTAGCTGTTTGTTGATACGTGGTTCAGACCAGTTAGAATACAATAGGGGTGGACACCAAACCTTCTGGTAATATGCTGCTCCCTAAGTGTTAGTGTGGAGGACTAATTCATACTCATCTTTTCACCGTTAATAAATTAGTATCAAATGACAAAATATAAGATAACAGAGACAGACAAGGGGATATGATTTGGAATCACAATGTTTATTATATCCAGGTCCATATAAATACATGCTCAACAATAATCATGATAATAATAATAGGCTCTCCTTTTGAACAATCCAATTAGCTTATCCTGTTGTTCTACCCAGAATCCACCTCACCAAATGTTTATTTCACACCTGCATCAGCCTTATGTGATTGGTTTACAGTAGTCTTACTGTAACGAATTAGATAAAAAAGGTTTACTTTGTGTACTCCCTTAGAAAATAACTTAAAAGGGAAAACACATGAAACAAAATCATAATTACAATAATAATGCAGACAATAAGCAGAACATATATATGTACATTGTTTTATATTTACAGCGGTTTATACACAGCAGTGTTTCCTACATTCATCCAACAGTGGTGAGACACAGACACATAATTATAATACAAATAATTATAATTCAAAAATGATTTATCCATTGGTCCCTTTCAAGTTATTATTCACTCTATCCCAGCGTTCAAACCAAAGACTATTGAGGCCCAAAGGCTCCGCATTTAGTGAGCACTTCTAGCC
>NC_079431.1:21424074-21521559 GCF_026213295.1 Gadus chalcogrammus
GAAGGAGACAGAAGTCTGGTTTGAATAATATGAGGTCATGAGACGTACAAGGTTGAAATTCTCTCGGATTGGTATTCCTTCTCTGCTGTTTCTTTCTCCAGCTTTAAATTCAAACAACACCTCCGCCCGAGAGGAAGGTGTGAAGCTGTGTGCCTCCACTGCTGGAGCATTAACACCGCCAGGAAGAAGATCACACAGAACAGAGTTCTGAAGAACGCAACGCCAGATTCTCCAACGTTGCCGTCCCTTAGCAACAGCGCTACAAACAGAACCGAGCTACCTTCATGTGGACCACCGGGTGTTTTCTTGCGTGTTCCTTCCCCGCACATTCAAGTGACGGCATGTTTAATGCTGGGTCAGGGACACGGAGCAACCCAGCGGTTAAACTAAAGAGTCTAAGCAACAGAATGTTATGTTAAAGCTGAGGTGCATAGAACTTAGTGGCCTCTAGTTGTGAGGCTGCAGACGGCAACCCACTAACCCCTCCGCTACCCCTTCACCCTCCCGTGTGACGTAGAAGGAGCTACAGTGGCTATACCGGCCTGTCAGGGGCCAGGAGCTAGCTCCAAAATGATGTCATCGTCACCGTGGTGAAGTTAGTTTGTTGGTGGATGTTCGACAGATATTTGGATATTCATTTCCTATGGACAGTGTTAATTTCGTTAACGAAAAATATGACGAAAAATGTTCGCCAACGACCTTTTTTCCGTGACTAAGACGAGACGTTGACGAGCTAAAAATAGATCTGTGATAATAAAAACGATGACGAAATGTCATTTTGTTTTCGTTGACGAGACGAGACAGGACGAAAATGTTATTGGTGTGCTATTTGGACATTCAAAATGCACGATATTTTCCAATCAGTACACTCACGTAAGGTTCTTATGCAACTGTTCACTCCTCCAGTAAATAGGACGGACCTACGACTTGGCAACGGGAGGTTAGCTATGAGCTAACGTTATGCATTGTACATGATTCGAAATTCTTCCCAGCTTTTATTCCACAGATACTAGGGTCTATAGCATATAACCGCGTTGTCTGATTGTAGTTTAATTCATTTTTCACAATTTACCGGCTCTCGTTTTGAAGAAAATCACCGCGCCATTCGTTTCAATGGGAATCGCCACGGTCTATACTTCAACATAAGGTGGACTTTGAAATTCGTCCCAGCCTTTATACCCAAGATACTATAGGGTTTATAGCATATAACCGCGTTTTCTGATTACAGTTTAATGCATTTTTCACAATTTACCAGCTATCGTTTTGAAGGCTGAACAGACAAGAGTACTAAAGTGTGACGTCACGTTTCGAGAGCAACAGATTATCGGTTCTACACAAACCAAATTAACAAGGGGAAATCCTATGCCACACAAACCTTTTATAGAAAAGGAACAATCTTTTTGCGAATTGATTTGTGAGTTTGCTTTACCAATGATGTAAGTAATATTGAGAATAGATTGTCTTCATATTAAAAAAAAAACTAAACTAAACTAACGTTTACAAACTTTTCCTTTTAATACTCCAGGGGAATACATGAACGTCTCAACATTTTTCGATTGGTAGTGATTTTCACCTCTTGAAATTGATTTATTTTAATTTTGAAAGAAACAACACATGGAAGCAATGGAGAACGCCATCTCTCGTTCGGTTGTTTAGAACTAAAAATCTGGTTGCCAGGACAACGTAACGTTTCACTTTAGTACTCTATGGCTGTTTCCCAATGTCAAGGAAGCATGCTCAACGGCCGCCCTTTTAAGGACGCTACGTCATCGAACGCCGACAAGCACTGTTCCAATGTTGAGGACACTCGAAATACGCCCCCTTTTCGGGTCCTTCGTTTTTGAGAATTCCGAGATTTTTCAAGGATGCATCGCTGCATCCTAGACGAGCCAAAACTACCCACAATCCTCTGCGTTCACTGGGCGGGTTCTTGAAAATGGCAGAGAAGTACACGTTAAACGAAGTGAAGTTATATTCGTTTTCAGAAATATTTTGTGCCGTATTGCTTTTTATAGATTCATCATGTTAATAATAATCAAGCCTAAAGACCTGTGCCACTTTTCAAACGTTTTTGCAACTTAATGATACGTTGCTATATTTTGCATGGACGTAGCTGGTGTTAAACACCACTGTCACCAATGTCAATTTACTCGCTCACAAGATTACATTATTTATGTATACCTATTTATGTTTTACGTTTTTTTTAGGGCCAGCCCAGCAAACGGAGGCTATTGTGCGCCTTAGGGTGGCGCACAAACATTTGTTTGCCGGTGGAAGGGATAGTGCCACTATCCAATGTTGTAAAATTAATGCACAACCGATCATTTGCAATGTTTGTAATTTTTAATGAACGTATATAATTGTATTTTATATGATATACTTATGTGTTCAAAGCACTGGTAGATTGTAGGCATATATGAATGAATGAATCAGATCATATATCCAAATAAATACACGTTTATCATCTCTTTCTTTGTCTTTTTCCCCCTGCATAATAGTAATCAACCGTACTGTAAATGTGATGCATGAATTAAGTTCTCAGACAATTTCACTTAGTTTTATAAAAATTGAATGGATTTTCCTTTTAATAAAGACAATTCGATCAACCACAACAAAGCTTTTGTGACTTCCCCAAAGAGGCTCCATGCGAAGGAGACATGACCGCATTCATAACAGACAAAAGTCAAATAAATATCGATCAGCTTGATTGCTGCCATGTTTTATTCATAAGCGCACATGTGTTTACAAGCGGACACGCAGTATTAAAAAGCGGAAGCGGAAGCACTACTTAAGTCGTTCCCAAAGTCAGACGTTACAAACGCTAGGAAGCACTCGAGCTAGCACTCTAGTCTCATCTCCATAGGACGCGACTAGCAAGGACGCGTCCTAGCAAGGCTGCAGCCTTCACTTTGGGAAACCGCCTATTTGAGTGGAACAACTTAGCAGGTGTCCATATAGCCTATATAGGGTTAGCCTAATTGAACTAGTTTAAAAAGAGAAAACATTTTGACTCAAAGTAATGACTAAAAGTTGACTAAAATGTAAGGACTTTTCGTCGACTAAAACTAGACTAAAACAATGACTAAAATGTGACTAAATATACTAAGCATTTTCGTCAAAAGACTAAGACTAAGACTAAATCTAAAATAGCTGACAAAATTAACACTGCCTATGGAAAATCGTTTTTTTCTCAAGGGACCCAGACACCCCAGACTAATGCAGAGCTGTCCTGCTAGGTGGTACTAACAAGACACACCTCACTAAAAATGCATATTTTGCACCTCCCCTTTTTCAAATATTTTAAGAATCCCATTGATTTCCTATGGAAAAAGGCTTTTTGCTCAATTGCTTCTGAGGTATGGGACCCAGATACCCCAGACCAATGCAGACCTGTCATGCTTCGTGGTACTAACAAGACACCCCTCACTAAAAATAAATATTTTGTACCTCCAATTTTATTTAATTTTTTTAAAATTCACATTCATTTCCTATGGAAAAAGGCTTTTTGCTCAATAGCTTCTGAGTTATGGGAACCAGACTCCCGAGACCAATGCAGACCTGTCCTGCTATGTGGTACTACCAAGGCACACCTCACAAAAAATCATATTTTGCACCTCCCTTTTTTTTCAAATATTTTAAGAATCCCATTTATTTCATATGGAAAAAGGCTTTTTTCTCAATTGCTTCTGAGGTATGGGACCCAGATAGCCCAGACCAATGCAGACCTGTCATGCTTCGAAGTAATAACAAGACACCCCTAACTAAAAATAAATATTTTGCACCTCCCATTTTATTTACATTTTTTAAAAATCCCATTAATTTCCTATGGGAAAAGGCTTTTTGCTCAATATATTCTGAGTAATGGGACCTAAACACCCCAGACCAATGCAGACCTGTCATGCTATGTGGTACTACCAAGGCACACCTCACAAAAAATCATATTTTGCACCTCCCTTTTTTTTTTCAAATATTTTAAGAATCCCATTTATTTCCTATGGAAAATGGCTTTTTGCTCAAAAGCTTCCGAGATATGGGACCCAGATACCCCAGACCAATGCAGAACTTTTCTGCTATGATATACTAATCTAACACACCTTAATATATGATTTCCCACTTCAATTGTATTCATTTTTTATAGAGAAATGCAGAGCCTTTCTGGTATATGTGTATTTTTTGGTTAATTTATTAATTAATTGTACTCATTTGCACCTACTATTTCATACACAATATTTAAATAACACCCTTCTTCCAGATATATGAAAACAGATCTTTCCGCAGATCTTCTTGAGTTTACAGATGAAACACCAATCAGTTATAAAAATCATCACATTTATTAAGAGTGATTAATTTGGCTGCACGGTATGATCCCAATGGAGAATGATTGAATACTTGATTGTGGCAATCTGTTATACATAATGAATTGGGCAACTATACGTATTTCATGTTTTTAACTCTCGTAGAAATAACTTGAAAGTGTTGCTGTGTCAACCCTTTTGGCAGAGTGGACTATAGAAAAGGTCTAGTTGATCCGATGCTGTCATGTGTCATAAGTCAATTTACCTCTGGCAGGCTCCCCTGGGTTACTGGTGGGTGCTGGGGTGATTTCACAATTGTCTCATGGCACTTCTAGTTATAATAGGTAGAGTCGTAGGTGTAGGCCTAGGCTAAATCTCCCAGCTTTCTTGCGGCATTGCACGGAGGCACGCCCCCTTTTGGTTTGCACTACTCGGTCTACTCTCAGAACAACGAGAGGGAATGTTGATATTATGACCAAAAGGGTACCGGCCCTGCCGTACCATACGCCCGGTCGTACCATATGGCCGGGCGTACCATACAACTTGATTGCGGCATAAAAGTCCTTGTCTTCCTTTCTTCAAAGCTCAACTAAACACCTTTCTGTTTAATGATCACTTCTCCTCGACTCCAAACACATAGCTCTATCTTTTCCTCCTAGGATCCTTTTTGTTTAGTTTTTTCTCTTTTTTTGCATTGTTTTTGTTTGTTTGTGGTTGTATTTTCATTTCTACTTTGTGAAGTGACCTTAGGTTTAAGAAGGGAGTTATATAAATGTAAATTATTATTATTATAATCACTATTATTATTATTATTATTTACCTGTTGTGAACCAAATTGCCCCGTAAGGACCTTTCAATTCAATTAAATTCACCTGGAGGGTCAGCTAACGCAAAAGAACCAATTAACATAAGGCATTACTCTGTGCATGGTAGTAAAGTAAAGTAATGAACTAACTTCCCCAACGCTGGTGACATACCAGTTAAACCTAAGTGTCCTTCCAAGTGACAAAGTCATGTACATGAATAAATCATTAATTATTTTTTCAATTCAACAGATCCAGTGTGATAAATGTGACCGGTGGTTCCATAACCTTTGCTTAAACAAGGACAACAAGAAGTTAGAGGAAGTCAAGAAAAGGCAATGGCTTTGTGTTTTATGCCAATGACAAGGTTGAGGAAAATTGTGCCTCGTCCAATGCCAGGTTTGTTTCGAAATGTGATTTAAAAAAAAATAACGTTGATTGAGAATCGCTTCACACCTATACTGTGCATAGTCTCATTCATTGCCATGGATTGCAAGAAGGAAATATTACAAAAGATAAAATGTAATTTGCAAAAACTTCTTTGGGTGTGTTCACATAATGCAATGGTCAATGAAAAACAGCAACAAAATGCTGAATTAAACAATTGGTTCTTTTCCAATGCTCCTGATGGAAGGTAAAGAAAAAAATCTGTTTTCTGATATCTGGAAGAAGGGTGTTATGTAAATATTGTAAATGAAATAGTAGGTGCAAAAGAGTACAATTAATTAAAAAATTAACCAAAAAATACACGTATAAGAAAAAGGGAGGGGCAAAATACGATTTTTTTGGTGAGGTGTGTCTTGTTAGTACCACAAAGCAGGACAGGTCTGCATTGGTCTGGGGTGGCTGGGTCCCATATCTCGGAAGCTATTGAGCAAAAAGCCTTTTTCTATAGGAAATTAATGGGATTTTAAAAGAATGTAAATAAAATAGGTGGTGCAAAATATGACATTTTTGTGAGGTGTGTCTTGTTAGTACCACATAGCAGGACAGGTCTGCATTGGTCTGGGGTGTCTGGGTCCCATAACTCGGAAGGTATTGAGCAAAAAGCCGTTTTCCATAGGAAATTAATGGGATTTTAAAATATTTGGATAAAAAAAAGGAAGGTACAAAATATGAATTTTTAGTGAGGTGTGTGTTGTTAGTAGATAGATCGTTTAATAATCTTTTAAAGGAAATTACAGTGCACCACAGCGTGGACAGACATAAACACACATTCCCTCATATGCTAAAATACTTAAATACTTCAACAATAAATACAATAATAAATACTAAATACTAAAAAGTGCAAAGTTATTTTAGTGCATTATAAAACCGTACGGCAGCTGGTATACAGGACTTCCTGTACCGCTCCGTTTTGCACATAGGTGCAATTAGTCTCTGACTGAAGGTGCTGTTCTTGATCACCTCCAGGGGGTGGAGTGGGTGAGTGGGGTTAGACATTATTGAGGCCAGTTTGTTGAGGATTCTGGCCTCTAGCACCTGCTGGACCTTTAGCTGCTCAGCCCCGACCACTGAGCTGGCCTTCCTGATCAGCTTGTCCAGTCTGTTTTTGTCCGCTGTGCAGGCGCCTTCTCCCCAACATGCCACAGCAAAAAACAGAGCACTGGCCACCACTGAGTGGTAGACAGTGCACAGTAGGGGTTGGCAGATGTTAAATGACCTTAGTCTCCTCAGGAAAAAGAGTTGACTTTGTCCCTTCTTGTAGACCGCTTCCATATGACTTTTCCAGTCCAGCTCACTGTCGAGCTGCACACCAAGGTACCTGTGGTTAGTACCACATAGCAGGACAGGTCTGCATTGGTCTGGGGTGTCTGGGTCCCATAACTCGGAAGGTATTGAGCAAAAAGCCGTTTTCCATAGGAAATTAATGGGATTTTAAAATATTTGGATAAAAAAAAGGAAGGTACAAAATATGAATTTTTAGTGAGGTGTGTGTTGTTAGTACCACATAGCAGGACAGGTCTGCATTGGTCTGGGGTGTCGGGGGCCCATAAGTCAGAAGCTATTGAGCAAAAAGCCTTTTTCCATGTATGAATGGGATTCCTAAAATATTTGAAAAAAAGGGAGGTACAAAATATGAAATTTTGGTGAGGTGTGTCTTATTAGTACCACATAGCAGGACAGGTCTGCATTGGTATGGGGCGTCTGGGAACCCCATACCAATGGGGAGTTGTGTCTTGTTAGTACCACATAGCAGGACAGGTCTGCATTGGTCTGGGGTGTCTGGGTCCCTTAACTCGGAAGCTATTGAGCAAAAAGCTATCTTCCATAGGAAATGAATTCCGAATATCTGTCGAATATCTATTGAATATCCAACCACAAACTAACTTCACCACGGTGTCATCGTCTATGATACGACATTTGTAGTGAGGTTCCTTGATAGATTTACAGATTGTATTTGTTTATTTAGTCTGTAAAACTATAGATCCAATATAGTTATAGGTCATGAGATTGCAATGTGGATTCAGACTTTAAAACACAAACTCTCTAGAGAAATGAACACAAACAATTCTTATTTCCATCACAGAGCCCTCTGCTAGGGGCCCTCACAGAGCCCTCTGCTAGGGGCCCTCACAGAGCCCTCTGCTAGGGGCCCTCACAGAGCCCTCTGCTAGGGGCCCTCACAGAGCCCTCTGCTTGGGGCCCTCAAAGAGCCCTCTGCCGGGTCTGAATGGACTGCTGCCGTGCTGTTCTGTGGGTCTGGTACCCACTGGGGCGGCCATGAGAACCATATAACAGTTGATTTGTGCAGAAGCCCCCGGGAACGGTCGGGGGAAGGGGTCCTTACCGGCGACAGCACGTCCCCGTCGAATCGCCGCACGGGGTTGGTCTTGCGGTGGTACCCGGGCTCGGTCTGGGGCGGGGGGGCCTTGGTGGAGTGGGAGCCCTGGGTCTGGTGGTGGGGGTGGGACGCTGACGGGTGGTGGTACTGCTGGTGGCTGCCACTGCTGCTGCTGCCGCCGCCTCCGCCGCTGCTGCTGTGGTGGTGGTGGTGGTGCAGGGACTGGCTCTTCTGGCCCGCCTTGAGGCTGGGCTTCTGGCCCTGCTTCTTCTTCTTCTTCTTGCTCTCCTTCTCCTTCTTCACGCGCTCCTCCCGCTGGTGGATACGCATCAACTGCACCCGGCGCTGCTGCCTGCTCAGGACCACTAGGGACAGAGAGAGAGAGCGAGAGAGCGTGAGCAAGAGTGAGACCGAGAGAGAGAGAGAGAGAGAGAGAGAGAGAGAGACAAAGAGAGAGTGAGACGGAGAGAGTGAGAGAGAGAGCAAGAGACTAGCGAGAGAGTGGGATGGAGAGAGAGAGAGAGAGAGAAAGAGACAGAGAAATAGTAAGAGGGATAGGGAGAGAGAGAGGGAGCGACAGAGACGGAGAGAAAGAGCAAGAGAGAGAGGGAGAGAGAGAGATTTTGGGTTTCACTTTCGTCACACTTCATTGCACTAGTGGCTGTGCTCGAGTGCATTTACAATGTGTTATTTATTCATGTCCCATTTAGAGAGTGAGAAGGAACAGCCCTCACCACCCTGCCAGTTTGTTAATACATTCGCGTGTTGGGGAGTAATTAGGCCGAATGGTGGTGGAGGAAATCTGCGTCTCTACATGAAATGCGAAAGACGGTTAGTTGAGATTTACTCTTACTTTATTATTTCATGTAATTTTGTTGCTTTGGTAATTTCATGAGCAGCCATGCAATCATAGCCAATACAAGAACTCAGATGCTTTGTGAAACAAATTGTAAATACCACAGTATCGTGGTTAAATCCTCTGCTCCTTCTCCAGCATCACAAAGGAAGAGGTGGAGGACGTCATCAGGAAAATGAAGCCATCCACCTGTGCACTAGACCCCTTCCCTACAGCTCTGCTGAAGGCCAACATCTCTGCTGTCTCTCCACTCATCACCAATATCATTAACCACTCCCTCCTGGCCGGCCATATCCCATCTGCATTAAAAACTGCTGTCATCAGACCAACATTAAAAAAACCTACCCTTGATCCAGAAGTCCTCTCCAACTACAGGCCCATCTCAAATCTCCCATTTCTGTCAAAAGTTCTGGAAAAAACAGTTGCAGCACAACTCCAGGATCACCTCATACAACATCACTTGTTTGAAAAATTCCAGTCTGGTTTCCGCTATGGCCACAGTACAGAAACAGCCTTGGCCAGGGTCACAAATGACCTCCTGATGGCAGCTGACACCGGCTCCCCATCTCTCCTCATCCTCCTGGATTTAACAGCTGCTTTTGATACGGTTGACCACAATATTCTCCTTCACCGCCTGCAATACACCATTGGACTATCTGGAAATGTAAAGAACTGGTTCACCTCGTACCTCACTGACAGAACTGAGCACGTTGCCCTGGGCAAAGCAAAATCACACACCAACAACGTCACCTGCGGTGTCCCCCAGGGCTCGGTGTTGGGCCCCACACTGTTCTCACTGTACATGCTCCCCCTGGGTAGTGTCATTAGCAGGCATGGCTTGTCTTACCACTGTTATGCTGATGATACACAGCTCTACATCAGGACAACCCCCACTTCTTCTGCCCCTCTGCCAACATCCACACTGACCACCTGCCTGGAGGAGATAGAGGCGTGGATGAAGCTCAACTTCCTACAACTTAACAGCCATAAAACGGAAGCCATCCTTATTGGCACGCCACATCAGCTCCGCTCCCCCACCATCACCAATATCACCTTCTCTGGCAAAAACATCCCCCTTTCCACATCCGTCACCAACCTCGGTGTTAAAATGGACCCACAACTTAATTTTGACACCCACATCAAACACCTCTGTAAGACAGCTTTATACCACCTCAGGAACATCGCCAAACTCCGCCAATCACTCACCCTGGCTGATGCAGAGAAGCTCGTCCATGCCTTTGTCTCCTCCAGGTTGGACTACTGCAATGCACTCCTCATTGGGATCCCTGGCAAGAGCATCCAGAGGCTCCAATACATTCAAAACAGTGCTGCCAGGGTCCTGATGAGGGTGCGCAAGCATGACCACATCACCCCCATCCTGAAATCACTGCACTGGCTCCCTGTCTCACTCAGAATTGAGTACAAGGTCTCCCTCCTCACCCACCAGTGCCTTCACGGACTTGCCCCCCTCTACCTTCAGGAACTCCTCACCCCCCCGACAAACTCACGTACACTCCGTTCAGGATCCACTCACACCCTCCAAACCCGACATACGAAGCTGTGCACCATGGGTGATCGGGCCTTTTCTGCTGCTGCCCCTAGACTATGGAACGCCCTCCCTGACCACCTGAGGGCTCCACAGACAACAGCTCTTTTTAAACGGAACCTCAAAACCCATCTCTTTAAAAGAGCATTTAGCTAAACTTTCTTTGAGGTTCCCCCTTTTTAATAGTTTTTTTGGTATTTTTTTCTCTGAAGCACTTTGAGATTCTTGAATATAAAGTGCATTATAAATAAAATGTATTATTATTATTATTATTATTATTATTATTATTATTAAATCCAAACACATTCACAAATGAAAGAATAAGGTTGGCAGGTTTTGGAGTGAATAGTCACATCAATTAACTCAGAGAATTAATATTTGTGTCCCACCAACACCAGGAAACACACCAACCCTATAGCAACAACGCCAAGCTGTTTCTACACCATCCAGAAATCCAGAGCAATGCACTGCACAGGTAAGAGGTGAAGGGCAGACATGCAACCGGTTCGAATGAAGTGTAAAAATTATAAAAGATAAAATTATTATGCCAGAGAATAATTGAGATCAGAGTGAATTAGTGGAGATAAAATGCTTTTGTTTTTTTGAAAAATAGCTTGAAAGAGTGGGAGCCCTGGAAAGGAGAAGGCATCAAAGATGCCCGGAGCACAGAGTACAAAAATATTATATTAATGTATAATAAAATAATAATAATATTAAAAGATTGTGAAAAAAACGACACATTGATATCACAAAGAAAATAGATAAATGAGTGGGATGGAACACAAGATTAAATAGCCCAAAGGGCCTTAATCAGACAAAGAAAAAAAAAGAGAAAATAACCAAACAATGGTATTGTTTGAGTAGAGAGTTCATGACAATTACGAAACATCATATAGCATATTAGCTGTGTGTCTGTGTGTGTCTGTGGCCCAGCTCCACTTTGCAGCGTGCAGTGAAAGCCAAGGACTTCTCTCTTTAAACGCTGCAGCATTAGAGGAGAATGGTTTACTCATTCTGTTTGTCTGGTGTGTGTGTCTGTGTGAAGTTGATGGGAGGGGGGGAGGCTCTTTGTAAAAAAGGGGGGCTGGGTGTGGCTTGGGTTGGGTTGGTAATGAAGCACCATCTGGCATCACCCCTGCCCCCCTCTTCAACCTCCCCTCCCTTCCACTCCTTATTTAACCCCTACTACTGTACTAACATAGAAGGCATTGTGTGTGTGTGTGTGTGTGTGTGTGTGTGTGCGTGCGTGCGTGCGTGTGTGTGTGCATGCTTGTGTGAGTGTGTGTCGTAGTTTATATGTGTGTTTGTGTGTGTGTGTGCGCGTGTGTGTGTTTGTCTGTGTGTTTGCGTGTGGTCCGTGCTCCCTGAGCACTGGGTGTGTCATGTATTGAACAGCCTCATTGGACAGCTTTGGTAAAATCCAATATTAGTTGGATGATTCTGTTCTATTGGGTTGATTAGTAATGATGATTTGGTATGATATGGTTACATTGTGATGTTATTAGTGATACTGCAGAATGTCACTGCGGGCCCTATCTTGCATCCAGCACAATTTACTTTCTTCACCGACGCATGTATCTTTGCTAGTTTGCAAAGATTTTCAAACCTTCGCCACTAAACTTGCGCCATGAGAGGCGTGTTGGCGAAAAGCAGAGGCGTGTTCCGGCGCAAATGATACATGGTGCTATCTTACAGTTCGATAAAGCAGTTGCGCAACTGACCGACAAATAACTGGTCTAAGTGCACGAGCGGATAGTGCAGTTGGTGTTGCTATTTTGACGTACCATGGCAGGTCGCAACTGCAATTTTTTTTCCATAGGGGCTGCATGAATGAACACTGTAGTAGGCTAGGCTATGCCATGCGTTGAGATAATAATATTAACTATGATGAACTTGAACGAAGTAGGCCATATCCCAGCCTTCCAAAACAAAATCTCGTTTGAGGGTAAATGATAACATTGGTTAAACTATTTGGGAAAGAACAGCTGATACAGCGGTAATAAGTTGTATTTAAATCAATGCATCTGCAAACACCGCAGCCACAGCAAACACATATTTTCTTGACACAGACATCGGTTACAAGCCCATAACTTTTAGGATTGATGAGTATTTGATCGTGAGAAAACATCATTTTACCGCGAGTGAGTCCTAAAAAGAATGAATGAATGCAGGTGCGCATGTGTGCATCCATCTGTTGAAACACATGCAAACTAATCACGTAACGCATAATACAGTCCATGGCAATGTACTTTAACAGGGGGACACATGCATATTAGGAACACAAGTCGATAACGATAATGTATACAATACTGGTAAGAAATGAGTGGGATAATGTATAGAACGCCGGTCATTATCGAGAAAATAAGCCCCGACAGGGCAAACAGGACACCGACGCGCAGCGGAGGTGTCTTGCTTCGCCATGAAGGGGCTTATTTTTCGATAATGACCGGCGAAGTTCTATACATTATCCCGCTTATTACACGGCTACTTCCCAAAACTAAACAATTTATTGACAATGTATTTGTTACCAGTATTCATAGTGTTGATCAGCAGAGAAATCCGCCCAAGACGTTGACGTCGTCGCTTAGCAACCGACAGCGCTTGGGTTGATACATATCCCGCTTATTATATTGACAAGTTACCGGACTACGTGCGGAGTGATACCAAAGGCAGAAAGTCCTTTTGTTTACCTTGACAGCGGTCATTATTTATCCGTTGCCAATGAATTATCAAAAAATAATTGACCGCCGGAAGTTGTGAAGTGCCCATGCAAGTGAACGGAACATTGAAAAGACCCGTGTAATAATGTGTGCTAATGTATTGCTGCATATCACTAAATAGACCCACAGTTGCGGCCAAAGGACCGCATATCATATGTGCGTTAAGTTTTTTTTGCCGCAATTTACATGACGACTCAGTATTTCGGAAGTTGTAGAAGAAAACACTATTCCATGTGTGAATTAAGGCATATTATTTGGCCATAAACTGAGCCATTTGAAGTTTGAAATTCATGTGGTCATGCATCTGTCTCATCGGAGACTGTAAACGAAACAGGTTCAAATGCGCTCATGGCTCTTTAGGGGATGGGAGATGGCACTCTCATTGGTTTATTGCACGTTACGCCCAAACCACACCTATGGGTAATTAGGCTAGTTTACGCCTCGTTTCCACATACGTAGCCTACATTCTCGTATACGATCCAACCGTCTCCGACCGAAAGTCCATTCATTCCTATGTGATTCTCCGTAATGTCAGTTTTTCCTCCGAGACTCCTCCCCTCCGTAAAATTTCTGTCCGGTATGTCCGTAATATACGTTCAAAAAATTTAACTTTCGCCTTCGTTTTACGGAGATACCGTATGAAGGTTTTTATGTTTTTCACAAAACATTTAAGTACCTGGCAGGCCAAACTCCTCACGATCTCTTTCCAAGCCTTGTTGGTTTTGTTTTTATCTCTGTATATGTCGATCCTCATGTTCCAAAGTACCTGTCTCCTAAAAACGGCCATTATCATACGCTCCCCCATCTTTTGTCCGTAAATAAATTCATGTTCGTACGTAAAACACTAGCGACTCCTTCCGTAAATTTACGGAAGCACGGATACGAAAAACATACGTATGTGGAAACGAGGCGTCAGGGCACCCCTTTTTAGATTTGCGTTGGGCGCAAGAGTCATTTATCCGCCGGTATAATAGCAACAGCGGCTGAGCCCCGCCCACAAAGCTACTTCCGTTTTGCGTTTCTCACTTGCATTTCAGACTGTTAAAATAGGGTCCTCTATGTGCAAATTAGCTGAATCTGTTTTTATGACTCCTTGTTTTGTTTTCCACCAATTAATTTATTTAGAAGTTGGACGTTTCATTTTAAGTCTTTCCTCTCTCCTATTAGTTGCTGAAAATGTGCATAGACTGCATTCTGCTCCACTTTAGTGTCACAGTTAGGAGATCTTAGACTGGAGATACAGAAGCAGAGGAAGGCATTATACCTGCAGGATCACCTTAAATTGTGAGTATGCGTGTTGTTTTAGACGGATGTGTGTGTTTCTCTAGGTGTCAGGAATACATGTGTGTTCGGTGGAGGCTCACTCAAGGCTCTGCCAGTCAAAACGGTCCACAACCTTCTCTTCAACCACCTTTATAATGTGACATGATTCATAGTTGTGGTTTGTAGTAGTATCTCAAACAACATAAACTTATGGATGTATGAGCATGGCCATTCCTATTTCAATATCAACCCTTTTATATCTTGACACTGTGTGGGCTCAGTGTGATTACCACAGCAGGGGGTCTAGAGTTTGAAGCCACTGCTAGTAACTAACACTGCTCCATCTGGTTATTTTTCTTTACCCATTCCAAAAGGGGAAGTCTGTATTTCTTGGTCAGAAGCCTTTTTAATGAAAGGCATTAATGGGCTCAACAGCCGATATAGCATGATGGGCATGCATTACGCTAATTCAGAGTCTCATGAGCGAGGGCTCATTTAGGAACAGGTGGGATTCAGCAGGTTGACGCATCAGTGAGGAACAGTTCCTGTACGCATGAGCTAAATCAGGCAGGAGACTGGGACGAGTAAGATCTGACCAAAGTAAGATCAGAGTTGGAGAAGAATATGCTCTTGCATGAAACCAATTGTGGAACACAGACTCAAAGATGTAATGGCATGGAGTGACAAACCCACACGCAGGCAGAAACACACACACACACACACACACACACACACACACACACCCACACCCACACCCACACCCACACCCACACCCACACACACACACACACAAACAATTAGAAACACACACAAACACACACAGTGTGTCCCATAAAACTTAATGACTGAATCATCCACTGACTATGTAGCTTTAAGTGCTTCTCCTGCCTAGCTACATTAACAAACCAATCTGCATGCAGGGATGTGAACCAACCAATTAGGAAGCGGTTATGGATTACTGGTCTTAAAATTACAGTCAATATCCCAAATAAAATACCCATACAGAACAATAAGCCCGTGGTATCAAGATCCATCCCATTCTGAGCTCAAGGTGTTGGAGGAATCGGTGAATTGACGTCTACACTAAGTAGCAATTTTGTGGCTAAATTAGATTGAACATTTATAGTCAGTCAGTGTCCCTCTTCAGATAACACACAAACAGACACACACACACACACACACACACACACACACACACACACACACACACACACACACACACACACACACACACACACACACACACACACACACACACACACACACACACATATACACACATACATACACACGCACACACACACACACACACACAAACAAAGTCAGGACCTCAATAGCTCACTACAGCAGTGTCCGTCTCCTTCCCGGTTTGTCTGAAGGGTTTTATCTTTGCCTCTGCATCAATCCACTTGACAGCAGTTCAGCAGTGTGAATCAAGCAGGCAGCCAATAGGAGACCGCCCTGTCAGTTCCGCTCTCATCCGCCCAGAGTTTCCACTTCTTCTAAATTAATTTCTGATTCAAAGACTTCAGCTGAGCTCGGATATTTAATGTTCTGAGGGCAATCCGTGTCAGCAGTTGTCTGTTAATACGCAAACAGAAAGCTGCATACCTTCCCGCAGCTGAGCAATTTCAAGCCAATTAAAAAAATGTTAGTATCAAAATTATACTCTTGATCACATGACGAGGTTTTGCAACAGCACCTTTTTATTTCCTTTGTTGCCTGCTGATTTGTCGCCGCACATCACATGAATCGTCATGACAACCCCGTGACCATCGTCACTATAAGATACGCCACACACCGCTCCTCTCAATCAGGGACGCAGTCCATAATCAATCATATTTTCCATGGTTGATTGTTGATTGATTGAGGCTTTCAATAATTGTTATGAACGCACACTTGTCCGGCGTGACCTATCAGAGTTAGAAAAAATAAGTGTCACTTACGCTCTGTGTGGGAGTATCCCTCGGCGGTGACTTTCCATTGGATGAGCACACCCAGGAGGGCCAGCACAGGCCACACCCCCAGGATGACCCAGGTGAACCAACACACGGGCCTCTTTGGCGCCACCTGTAGTGGAAAATGTGTTGTAAGAATCCTGCCCCCTTTTCCAACATTGAGGACACTTGTTTATGAAAGTCTTTGATAGTTGATTATCTATCCTACTGATCGTTGAGGCATTTCTCCTTCTTAAAATAAAGCATAAATAAAATAAAAACAAGGAAATATCTACAAAAAAATCCATTGATGTTAAAATGAAAAGCACACATTTTATAGACACGAAAGTCTAGGGCAGACCATAAAATTAGATGTACATGATTAACACTTCATTCAATACATTCATTCATACAATCAAAGACTGACCTGATCATTGATTGCTTTGGTAATGATCTATTGGATTTAAAAAACGCAGTGGTTTTTTTATGATGGTGTTACAGTTAGCCTAATGATAGCAAGTCGTATCTTGCTTTCATAACAGCAATTACTTCCATAAAATGTGTTAACTCTTTTGTTACTTGAAAATGCATACGATTGCACTGCTTTTCTTTCTACTGTTACTTTAGCTACAATTTCAGAGGCTTTTGAACAAGTGCACTTCCTCAGAAAGAATATTGTTTTCATTATATAAGAAAGTTGTAATCATTATGTTTGTGTGCGTGCATGTGTTTTTTCCAGTGTGTGTGTGTGTGTGTGTGTGTGTGTGTGTGTGTGTGTGTGTGTGTGTGTGTGTGTGTGTGTGTGTGTGTGTGTATGTGTGTATGCGTATGTGTGTGTTTGTATGTATGTGTGTGTGTGTGTGTTTGGGTATGTGTACGTGTGTGTGTTTAAATGTATGTGTGCGTGTATGCGCTTGTGTGTGAGTGTGTATGCGTGTGCGTGTATGTGTGCGTCTATATGTGTGTGCGCATGTGTGTATGTATGTGTGCATGCGTGCGTCCGCTCTACCTTGAGCCTTTCGTAGATGTAGTAAACCAGGGCGAACAGCTCGATGAAGTAGTCCACGGTGACGGTGATGACGGCCGCCCCGAAGGTAGCGGTGGACAGCGTGACGAAGCAGCGCTGCCACTGCAGGGTCAGCACGGCGAACAGGGTCCCGGAGCCCAGCAGGACTCCCAGGGGCACCCACACCGTCTGGGGGTGGTAGAACTCCTCCATCACCTGGAGGGGCAGAGCCACAGGGGGAGGGGGAGGGAGAGGGGAGGAGGGGGAGTGGGGTGGAGGTCGGAGAGTGGAGGAGGTGGGAGAGGGGGGATATGGGAGAGGGGAGGAGGGGGGAGAGGGGTGGAGTTGGGAGAGGGTAGGAGGTGGGAGAGGGGTGAGGTGGGAGAGGGGAGGAGGGGGGAGAGAGGTGGAGTTGGGAGAGGGGTGAGGTGGGAGAGGGGAGGAGGTGGGAGAGGGGTGAGTTGGGAGAGGGGTGGAGATAGGAGAGGGGAGGATGGGAGCGAGGGGAGGAAATGGGAGAGGGGAGGTGGTGGGTAAAGAAGGCTGGAGAACACTGAAACCCTGCATATTCTTTCGAACTATTGAGTCCCTTAGCAGCCAAAGTGAGTGATTCATTAGCACAGCACCAACCACAACCACAACAAATCAACAACCTCATCCACTATCTGAACCAATCAACCACCATCAGTCAAGGACCTGGACCAATCAACCGGCTGCCGGGGAGGACTCACCACCAGGGAAACCACGCCCATCAGTAGCCCCAGCAGCAGGCCCACCATGAACAGCCCCACGCTGCGCACCAGCATGGTGACCAGGCCGCACAGCGTGCCGATGCCCAGGCCGATGCCCACCGAGGCCTCCACGCTCAGCTGAGTGTCCATCACACGCTCCTTGTAGCACAGCATGAAGATCACCACCGAGCCGAACATCAGTCCCGTCAGGAACATCACCGCCTTGAAGCAGCGGTAGCCTGCAGGGACACAGGGGACATTTTCATTTGCTGCATTTAGCAGACGCTTTCATCCAAAGCGACTTACATAAGTACATTTGTCATTAGAAGGAGAAACGACAATATATCGCTGTAGGTAATAGGTAAAGTTCATAGAAGATGTTCATAGAACCAAGTGCCAGGCACTTACAATTGCTAGTATTTCCCGTAGACAGCTAGGATAAGATGCTACACAACTAAGTACTGTAACTAAGTAAGACACACAATAAGTGATTACATTAAATGCCAGGACGTACAACGTACAATACACAGGACACAGGGGACACAGGAGACACAGGGGACACAGGAAACACAGGGGACACAGGGAGACACAGGGGACACTGGGAGACACAGGAGACACAGGGGACACAGGAGACACAGGAGACAGGAGACACAGGGGAAACAGGGGACACAGGAAACACAGGAGACACAGGGGACACTGGAGACACAGGGAGACACAGGAGACACAGGGGACACAGGAGACACAGGAGACACAGGGGACACAGGAGACACAGGAGAGAAAGGGGACACAGGGGACAAGGGGACACAGAGGACACAGGGGACACAGGACAGGCAGCGTTAGCATTAGTGATGTTGTGTTGACATGAAGCTCAGTCAGGAGTTCATCAGATGGTTTTAGGTCATAAAGGAGCAGGCAGGGGATCGAGGCGTCAAGCTCAAGGATTCTACTGGGAGACTGCGGACATTGAAGTGTGAACAGTGAACCTTTTTAATTGGGAAGCAAACAAAGTTACTCATGTGTCTTTTGTCCTGCTGCTGTGGTCATTCACATCACATTTACGACTCTCCATCATTTGTATTGGGTATTTATCTATATGTAATGCTGATGATTCTACTGAAAATATATGAGACCCTTTTAAGAGTAGCTCCAAGTAGATGGTATTGAACCGGTCTTTGGACAATACTCTAAATATATACTAAATATACTTATAACACTTGTTATAAGTGTAACCCATAGAGGAGGCTAAAGGAGGCTATCAATTTACGTCTCCAAATCCCATCGCCTTTACCCATCTCTCTCTCTCTCTCTCTCTCTCTCTCTCTCTCCTCTCTCTCTCTCTCCTCTCTCTCTCTCTCTCTCTCTCTCTCTCTCTCTCTCTCTCTCTCTGTCTCTCTCTCTCTCTCTCTCTCCTCTCTCTCTCTCTCTCTCTCTCTCTCTCTCTCTCTCTCTCTCTCTCCCCTCGTGCAAACGCATTGTTTCTTTGATTTTATCCGTCTCGCTGGGGAAGTAAACAACAGCGGAAATTATGTATTGGCCACGAGATTACTGATTCAAAATGGGCTGGTCCATGTGTTGTTTACAGCCAGCAAAAGCCACTAGGATTGCAGCCATTTCAGCCATTTGTTGTTTGTTTTTGCCAAAGGGCCGAGGTGGTGGATGAAACAACTTGAACTTGAAACAACTGTGCCTTGATTTCGAGATAACAATTATTTTTTTTAAACATTTACTTATTATGGACTTTGCTAATTCAACAAACAGAGAACAATACAAAACCACACAATACATTAAGGCTTTTATGCCCACCGAACTTGACCACGGTCAAGGAAAGTGGATTTTTTGCCTGATTTACATATTTCTTAGCACTCCGCAATCAGTCCGGTAACTTATCAACCCCAGCGTGCCCGGTTGCTAAGCGACGTCAACGTCTTTGGCAGACTATTTCTCTGCTGATCAGCACTACGAATGGTAATTGTAAAAAGACACACCATGTGAAGGATTGTTTTGTTTTGGCAAGGAGCCGTGTAATAAGCGGGGTAATGTAAACAACATTGCCGGTCGTTATTGAAAATAATACCCTTCAGGGCGAAGCAAAACACTTCCGCTTTGCGTCGGGGTACGGTTCGCCCTGTCGATAATGATCGGCGTTCTGTACAAAATTATCCCTTACATATATCATATAAGTCCAGACCAACATAACGGTTGTGCGCGAGAGACATACGGATCGAATTTTTGTAAATGCTATTCATACAGTATGTTCGGATTGCATGATAGGAATAGATCTATTCCGATTAGAAATCTAATCAGATCATAAGCGTCCATGTAAACGCAGCTAATATCTCTTCGGGGTAACGTGGACCATACATAGACGATTTACATCTCGATTTAGACAAACCGCCCAAATCCTGTAATTAACATAATTTGTTAGGTCAATTACAGATTTCTGTTGTCCATCACTAAATAAATTCATTGTGACTAAATGATGAACCGGTGCATTGTTATCAAGGTGAATTAGCCCTCTGCCTTTGCTTTATCCTCTTGTTCAAATGTAAGATCCATATTGTGTCTGCACTCGCCGAGTCATTTAAAAAAAATTAAATAACATCCCACAAGCGTTCCCACCAGCAGCCAGCGAGAGGCCTGCTGACATCTGTCTGTTGCGGAGTTAGTACAAATAAACTATGTATGAAAACTTAGAAGCAGCAGCAGCAGCAGCAGAGTCCAGAAGCGAGCAAAACGCGAGGGACTTAGGGGATCAATGAACGATCAGCAAGTCTGGTTTGTAGGTCAATTTTGTGCTACTTCATATCATACCTGCTCCCATGGTGGGGCTGCAGATGCTGTAGTTACAGAGCTAGACTCTTTGACCTGCTGCAGACGCTGTGGTTAAAGAGCTAGACTCTGAAACCTGCTGCAGACGCTGCGGTTAAAGAGCTAGACTCTGAGAAATGGTGCAGACGCTGTAGTTACAGAGCTAGACTCTGAGGCCTGCTCTCATGGTGGGGCTGCAGATGCAGTGGTTAAAGAGCTGGTCTGAGACCTGCTCAGCCATGTCCCACCAGGTTCAGTCCACCAGCAGCAGAGCCGGCCTTCTCTGAACCGTCTATGAAGGCAGAAGGCCTTCTGCTTTCTGGTGCAGATTTATCTATTTTATTTTTTATTTTGAGCAAAGAAATGGAGAGGGAGGGTGACAGATACAGAGATATGAGAAGAGATGCTGAGGTAGACATCGAAGATTTGATTGTGTGGAAAATTAAAAAAACATTGAAACCATTTCATTTTTGGTTTCACGTTTCCTGTACAACCTCTAGTGGCTGCAATCAAATGTGTTCAAAAGTCTGATTTAATCATGTCAAATTCATAGAGTGAAGAAGGAACAGCCCTCCTTACCAAGAAAACCACCACTGCCAGGTTGTTTCATTTTTTTCTCAGTCGCTTTGGTAGATTTCTCAGATCAGAATTGAACTACCTGTTCAATCTTCACATCATTGTGTCACTTGTGCACATCAAAAAAGCAGTGTAGGATCAATAGGTCTAATTAGTGAAGCTTCAGCTTGACGCTCCGTTTTCCCTTCGACACATACCTCATCCAATTTCAACAAAAATAATCCACTGGACCACGACGTGAAGTTTAAAAGGTTTACTTGTCAAACGCAAAATACTAAAATCCTTTTCCACAATGAGGTTATGATTAGAGGTGAGAGATAGAAACTGTGTGGCTCCACGCTTGTTATCCTGACAGACTGTCACCGGTAGTTAACACAATTAAGTTCCTCACACTTCAAAATAAAGTAACTAAATGTGCGCATCCACCAAAAATACTGCAAGTGAATTACAAAATAAAATTCTATATATTCGAAATGAACGCAATTAACTATAATATTATTTCACTTATGAAAATCCAAACGTCCTCATAAAATATGAAGTTAAATAAAGCAAATAGGCATTTAGGCTCCTACAAGCAGTTTCTCATTTCTTTGAACAAGTTTAAAAAATGCTTTGGTACATTCATGCAAATGATTATGTTACGTACAATTCTCTGCTCTTTCCTACATTATCAGTTGCTTATGTCATGTTGATCAAAATGTATTGTAATGGGTCTCTATTGAATGGTCTCACCCCCACAATATTTAGGCATTAGGTCATTGCATAAGTCTTTACATGCAAAATGGTTGAACAAGTTATCATAATATGTCTGGCATATTTCTATACATTTCCATTGGACATTTTTTCTAAATCTGTCCTGAATTGGTAAATTGCTACCAGGTGAATCTTGACTTCCTCTAAAGAAGGGAAATGTGTGAAGTGTTAGATCAACCGACGATCAACCAGACCAGTATACTGAAATAGCTCAAAGGTGCATCTCATGAACCATGAACTGGCAAGTATATAAAGTATATAGCTGGAGCACAACACAATGTTACATTGTCTGACAATGGAAGGACAAGGAATTGGATGGGATCAACAGCAAGAACGAAGAAGAAGAGGAAGAGGAGTGAGGCTGCGTGAGAATGAGAATTTGTGGCCCAACAGACAGGAACGTCAGAAGGTGTAGAAAGACTGTACTGTAATTGTTGTAAATTCCCTATTAGTTTGTAATATCGTATTGTATAATATATAGCGTTATTTCTATTCAGGCACTTTGGGCAGCCCAGGTAGCGCCGTAGGGTCCTAGGGTTACGAGTTGTACGGGGCTGCGCCAGAGCTCGTTGTGCGCGACTGTTTAACCCGCCATGACAGAGAATGCGTTCGTGAAGAGTGAGTAATATTGAACCACGTGTATCTACGTAATATAAATGTTATATACATTCCGTAACTCGGTTCCTTATAGTAGCCGTGATTTGTGTGGTTCTGTTACTGTGTTAATAGATTTACTCACGAATTGGGTAGCTAGTGTATTAGCCTGCACCTCGTGTAGCACGTGTGCGTCACGCTGCCGCACCATGTCGGCCGTTATATTGCACTATTGCATTATTGTGTTAACGTGTGCATGTGGCAGCTATTTATGCCAGTTATGTTTATATAGCATTTATGAGATGTTGTTAGTACTAGAGCCCAGTGTTTTAGTAGGTAAATCTAGTAATAACTATTTGTCTATTTCTTATTCTGTCTTACAGAAACAACATTCCTACATCATTCATACATCTGTTCATCCATTCCGTCATTTATTTGGTTACTTATTGAAGCCATCATTGATGTCATTCGACTGCAAGAGATATAAACATCCTGAACTGTTCCCTGTGTATGCGTCTACTCTCTGACCGGAGTTACCGTCCTGGATAAAGTGATCCCAGCAAACGCACACATACATTCTACAATAGTAATTGTCTTGCAAATGTTGAGGATGATTCGAGAAATGTACCAAAACGACTGAGAAAAACT
This sequence comes from Gadus chalcogrammus, assembly GCF_026213295.1. Lineage (NCBI taxonomy): Eukaryota > Metazoa > Chordata > Actinopteri > Gadiformes > Gadidae > Gadus > Gadus chalcogrammus. The sequence goes on from NC_079431.1 coordinate 21,447,396, forward strand.
GTAATGCAGCCAAGTTGTTTGGAGGATGAACTAGGCCCAAAGGTTGTTGAGGAAATCTGTGTTTAAATTGACGTTTTTAACAAAGAGGTCCAGGTTTGACATTTAAAGCTGTGCGTTTGAATGTTTGGATCATTTGTACGTTGTGTTTTTTTGTATACACGTCTTTACTTCGTACTGACTGCAGACTTTCTACCTTCATGTTTCCAGGGACCGACAGTAGAGGGTTGCCGGTTAAACACTCCCCCATGCAGAAGTGTTAAGATGTCCTCGAGCAAGTGTACGCATCCCCATTACTCCAAAACCGGTTGGCCGTTGCCTGTGTGTATGTGTGTGTGTGTGTGTGTGCATGTGTCTGGGCACACCACGGCTGTGTGGGTGTAAATGAAAGCTCACCATGGACTCGGGAGATCTGAGTGGTCCTAGAGGGACGGAGGAGTGCTCCATAAGTGGTCCAATAAACCACATGATCATAATTAAAGAGATATGAGAGCAGAGGAGGAGGAGGAGAAGGAGGAGGAGGAGGAGGAGGAGGAGGAGGACAGGGAAGGAGTAGGAAAACTCCACAGCTACCACACTGTTGCTGACCCCCGTCACTCACCGAAGAAGCAGTAGATGACGCCGAAGAGGCAGCACATGGAGCACACCACCGACGGCACAATCTGGTAGCGCCGCTCGATCTCCTGCTCGCACCTCAGCCCCGCCTCCGCCTCCCCCAGCAGGCCGGGGGGGTCCAGCTTGAAGGGCAACAGCTGGCTGGTCAGTGTCATGGTGGGTGAGGGGGGGGACGGTGACGTCACAGAGAGATTTGGTGTCTGGTCGAGACGGGCTGGTCCGGATCAGGGGGACGGGACCACTGAGACGGGACCGCCTGGAAGAGAAGAGTGGAGGAGAGAGGTAGAGAGAGAGAGAGAGAGAGAGAGAGAGAGAGAGAGAGAGAGAGAGAGAGAGAGAGAGAGAGAGAGAGAGAGAGGGGGAGAGGGGGAGAGGGGGAGAGAAGTGATTATTGATCGCTCACTCATAGAAGTCATTGTGAGCCATAACTGCTGACCGGGCCTTTGGTGAGGGCTGGGTGTGTGATCAGGGGAGAAAACATTGCTACCAAAGCTGCCAACAGCGATTTTTAGAGTGCATCATAAAACCAAAGCATGAGGTGTACAGTTACCCGTAAACAGAAACAACTGGGTTCTGTGAAGAGCTCTGGGTCGGCCGGTCTAATGATGCAAAGAAGAACATCATGTTGGTGCAACTATTGAGTCAATAAAACTTAAGAAGACTGTTCCAGTAGGATTCTCTTCAATATAGTAGGTATATTATAGTATAGTATAGTAAAGTGATAGTGCAGTATAGTATTAAAGGTTTACTTTGGAGGAGTCAGGGACTGAAAGAACCTGACCAGTGTAAATTAAACTTTTCCCATCCTGTGAGTCATGTGGGGACAGCAGCGTCCTGAGACCGTGTCTATTACGCTTTGGATTCAAACCTGGAATTATCAAATCCTGCCACTATAGAAATAGATTGGTTAAAACCATCAGTAGAAACCTCTTGCTACTCGCAAATGAGAGAAGAATATCTCTAAAACACTGGAACACTGCGATGCTAACCACTCGCACGCTCGGCTGTTGTATTGTCGAACTTCGGGATGCGAGGTTAGGATTAGCACTACGACATAATGACTTTTATCAACAATTACCCTCATGCTGAGGGAAAACAGCATGAGTTTATGAGGAGCTCTGAAATTCATTCACCGACGGTGCAAAGAGCCAAACCCTGCAGAATTAGTAGGAGGCTAAAGGGTTTGAGCCGTTTCTCCTACTTATGAATTATGATATGAATTATGCAGCACATTGTGGACTAGCGAGCTGTTTGTTCCTCAAGTCTCAGCGCAGTTGCAATGATGTGAAACTAAGACCTATGAATAGAACTATGACCTCAATGGCCATTGCCACAGCTCCCCCCACATCTGCTGTGTTTATTTAGATTAAGGGATGCGATGTGGGTCAGTGGGTCCGTGTTTCAGGGGTCACATCAAAGAAGGGGCCCTTATGGTTTTTAACGAGGCTGATAACATTTTATATTAATATCAATGGACTTCAGTCATTCTTATTCATCGTGCTGTAGTTTAACGTGGTCCTTAATCGGGCCTTAGCCTGTGGCTGACGTCAAACCTTTTATTTCATACGTTTTCCCTGTGGAGCGTGTGGGAGAGCCATTGCCCAGGGTGCAACCTTTGCAGTGGAACCACTTGAAGTAGTTTAAACACAGGGAGATGATTGGAACGGTCATTCACTCCTATTTGGTTTGAATGAAGTTCGCATCCAATTTGCATTTGCAACTCTCTTCTATTCTACTATGAAACATAAATATATTATGGGATGACGAAGGGCAGAGCGAAACACAGGCACGAGTCAATCACTGCTCTGTGATGCAACACATGAATCCACGATACACACACATACACACACACACACACACACCCACACACACGCACGCACACACACACACGCACACACACACGTTCTGTCTGAATCTGCTTGTTGGGTCTGCATATTAAAACAAATCAGCATTTTAACGGGTCAAACAATGCACGAGCATCTGCAAGAGAGGACAGAAATATTCTCAATATACTATTCCTTAAAGGAGCATTTCACCGGTGGAGGCATGAATATGTATTGAAATTGGGTCCTATATGTAGTCGAATAATAAAATAAAATTCTAATTTGGTGCCGTCTTGACCGAGAAAAGGCAGAAAGTGACTTTTTGGCGCTTGTGGATTGAAGACAACAACTCCCACCATGCACCACGATGCACAGCTTCGCTGGCCACTCCCGCTGATCTAGATCTCCGCCTATCGGACACCTCGCTGTTCCATCTACCAAGCTAATACCGCAAGACTGCTTGAAAATCATTTCACACAACATTTCTAGTGGAGAGTATTAGTTGGTGAAAACGATCCGATTTCTTTTTATGCGGTTCAGGGATATCTCCTTAAAGACGGAGTCATTTCGAAACCGCATCGAGCTGTAGAAACGCTGTAGTAAATATTGAAGGCGCTGGTTCTCCACAGAAAAAAGTGGAGCACATCAAGCCTGCGCGCTGTATACAAACATTCAGTCACGAGGAGATTCAACCTTTTAAATTGAGCAGAAATACTTTTTATTGTACAGTTAGTAATTACATTTATCAAGGGGCTTTATTTAAAGCTACAAAAAGAATACAAATAAAATAATAAATAAAAAATTCAACGCAACTCTGAAATCCCCCAGCTGGTGGGGGGCTAATGCCATCAAGCGTTTCAGACGTTGACACGAATCCTAATTGCTAACACGAAACCGCATAGGTCCGGATGGATTTGAAACCACCTCCGAGGGTGGTTTCAGAAATGTGAGGTTTCGGGCACCGGATTCGCCGGCTCCGTCTGGACGGTCGGCCGAACGGACAAGACTTATGCGGTTTTAACCAAAAACTCGGCTTCGTGTGGACGGGGCCTTAGAAGGCGAACACACGTTCACCAAGACGGGGAGACGGCGCCGGGCGACTTACGCCACTATCTGCCAATGGATCGTGGATGCCTGGGCTGATATATCAGTCTCAACTGTGGTCCAAGCTTTCACGAAGACAGGAATAATCACTGAACTGCCAGGCAACAGCAGCAACACTGACTCGGATAATGACGAGAGGGAGCCGGGCATGTTGGATGCCGTACTCGCCCAACTGTTCAATTCGGACAATGAAGAAGAATTCGACGGATTCGTGGACGGGGAATGAACTGAAAAAGTGAGCTTTACGTGTTATACGTAACTGATGTTGAGTTATGCACTAATGTTTGAATTAGCGGTATCAGACTGTGTTTCTTTTACGTGTTTACAACTGAACAAGGCTTGGAGATATTGTTAATATGCACATTAACGTTTGAACATCGTTACCATGGGAGTGAACAGAGTTGTCAGAACGCTTAATAAAGTTTGACTTTATCTGACTGTTTTGTTGACATTCCCTTTAGCACAGCTCCATCATAACGCAACCCCAGTCAAACGTTTGACTGTAGTATCTTCTATTCTATGCGCCTTATAATCCGGTGCGCCCTATTGGCCTATATGAAAACAGTTCTAAAATAGGCCATTCATTGAAGGTGCGCCTTATAATCCGGTGCGCCTTATAGTGCGGAAAATACGGTAGTCCTCGTCTGTATTTCTTTCGAAATGGTGAACTTTTGCATGGTGCCATCTTCTATGTCAGATCCAGTACCCTCCGCCGTTGTACTTCAGTTTTATCAACAGCCTATGTTAGCTTAGCTTCATACGCTGTGGATGTTAGTTTCTGCTGGTGAAGTCCCACCCACTGGCACTGCTCTAATCTGTCGCGTCAGTGGGTCCCACCCCCTATAGAGGGGTGGGACTAGTGGTTGTAGTCTTACGAGAATCCTCCCCTCTTACACTTCCTATTTACTTCTACGCAAAAATCGTCATATTGCGTCATCTAAAACAGGAAGTGTTGGAGATTGATACGGATCTCTCCAGTCTCTTCAGAAAATAAGGGAATGATGCACGACCATTAAAAAATATGAGTGGGTTTCTAACGATACAAATGGAAATGGGTGAAGTTTCCCTTTAATACCCATTCTTATTCAGCATTCTCACAATACATTACCATTACAGCTCAAAAAACACTCGGGAAAAATAATGGAGTTGATCCAGTTAAAAAGAGGGGTTTCCATGCACCCAGTAGATGACCGAATAATTTGAATGCTTTATTGCAAAAGATTACAATTGACAATCGTTTTGTAAATGAGGGTAGCATAGAGGTAAATGCCCAACAGTCTAAGCTTTCATTAGAGTGGTAATATTCGGCTTTAGAGAAATAGTTCAGTCAGTGAGGAATAGAATTATACGGTGTTGGTAGCATTCAGCAAAAACATCTATTCTATTCCTTTAGATCATTTCATTGGCTCATCAATTCCTAATCATATTATGGAATTGGGTCTTCACCTTCAATTTGTTCACCTCATGTTATCTTTTTCAGGCAACTGCACCTGTCATATGGCCACACACCCACACCCGTATCCACACCCACATGTGCACGCACGCATGAGCACACAACCACACACACACACAGACACACACAAACACGGATCCAAGACGCAGGACGCAGATGATTGCATAGGGGAGTTAAGCTCTTGTTGCTTTTTATTGACTTGATTGCTGACCCAGCTAATTCAGTGCAATGCACTGTACAGTACACACACACACACACACACACACACACACACACACACACACACACACACACACACACACACACACACACACACACACACACACACACACACACACACACACACAGCCTATACCAAGAAACAACTGCTGCAGCAAGACCGAAATTAAGTTTTTCTGCTGGAGGGGCTTTACATCTGAGGATTAAGGAACAAACTGCACTTTGTGTTGAACACCCCCCCCCCCCCCCCCCCCCCCCCACAACCACTTTGATGCTGACCTTTTCTTTTCATTCTGGAAATGCTCACTTGAAAATGAATCCAAACCAATGTGGCCTAATTTCTCCATTGTGTTACCCATTGGCCCTGACTGGCTGACTTTCATTCACGTTGATGAATCAACACATTACAAAGATCTCCTAACAAAATAGACCAACAGGAATAACCACTACAGAGACATCCTTTATGTGTAAGTGTCAGTCCCTCCCATCCCTTCGCTCTAAACTGGTGCTGCTAATGCAGCATTAGAAGCACCAGGATGGGTTAAGATGCTGTGTGGTGATAGAGGAGATGCTGATGACGCTGACCCTGGGAGGATGGGGCTTAGCCTCCAAGCGGGGTCGCGGTCTTCTGGAAGCAGAGGACGAATAGCTCGGTGGAGGACAGCAGGCGTTGGAAGAGAAGGATATTTATGGTCCAGCTCTGACATCAGACTTTATGGTGATGATGTGCTGGGTGTTGACACACAGCAATCCTATAGGAGGGAAGGCCCTGTCCCCTGACTGCCTACAGAGCGTGGTGGGCCGGATGGGGATCATTCAATCAGCTTCTCACTGCTGGATGAGGAAACATGAGCTTTATTCATCCCAGACAGAACATCGGAACAAGTGTGGCGAGCTATTTGTACGAGCAGGAATACAGCCAGGAAGAATTTACACAAATAGAGAGGGAGGCTGCTGCGGCTGCAGCTGAACAGGCCTTGCCTGTTCAGCTGTACGGCACCAAATCTAACATTTGGTGCCGTGACACCGTCTTGAAGAGAGAGGAGTGAGAAGACGATTGCCTCTGAAGATTGCCCTGTGATCGAGAAGACCGCGCGCCCTGCCTGGGAAGACGTCTGATCAACGCCTGCCTTGCTGAGGGACCTGCATCCACAACGTGGCTGAACCAGCGCATCTCCATGCACCACGTGGGAATCAACGGTGACTGAATCTCATTCCACACTCTCGACCAAGAGAAAAGAACAAAAAAGTAATCTTAAAATAATCTACACACACATAACCGTTATTATTATTTGTTTTACCATTAGGCTGCACTACATTTATTGAGTAATGAAGTTGTGTCATTAAGAGCTTGACGAAGTGAGAACCTGTATTAGTGTTTAAGAGCTCAATAATCACTGAATATACGCTGTATGAATGGGAAAGAATTGTGTACACTGTGTTTAACTCTTATGAATTTGTATAAGGGTTAGAGTCCTGAGTTTGTATTTGTATAAGGGTTAGAGTCCTGAGTTTTGTTTGTATTTGTATAAGGTTTAGAGTCCTGAGTGAGTTTGTATTTGTATAAGGGTTAGAGTCCTGAGTTTGTATTGGTATAAGGGTTAGAGTCCTGAGTTTGTGTGTGGGTGGAATTCCAGAATAAGGCCTTTGGTCTGGGTTAAAGTCCTAGAATCTGGGTTAGAGTCCTAGAATAGGAATTGCATGTCATTCAAGTGATTTGTTCATCTTTGCTAGTTTGTCAATGTTGATACGTGTCCTGATATAACTTAAACGTTTGGTTTGCTCAGGGGTTTTGTTTTACAAAACCGTATTTGTATTGAATTCACTGGTGAGGTTACATGAATCGCTAGAGTTTTTTTGTGTTATGATTGTTTTGATTCCCGCCGTGGAACCACAGATATTGTTTTTTTTAATCTGAGAGGGAAAAAAGTGAGCCATCATCTGGTGTTGGCATACCGAGCTCCGTGGGAGACGTTTATTTGTTTTTTCTAAGCAGCGATTGGTCGCTAGTTTAGGAAAACAAAGATAGTAACAATGCCGAAAAAAGAAAGTCCCAATGCGTCTGAACCAATTGAACAAGATTATTTTGAATTGGAGGTTAGAGATATTGACATTTATTCAGTTAGCGAGCCTCTGTCTAGATTCTTCAACGACAGACATGATTTGCAAGGAACCGAAGAAAAACTTTGCATAACATATGAGATAACGACTGAGCCCCAAACTAAACGCTGGCCAAAGGAATCGATCTGGATGGTTTTCAAAAACTGGATCAAGAAGACTAGACGAAATGAACCAATCGGGTTGTCACTATTGTCTCAGTGTAAGCACTACTTTATTAAGCATGTCAGCAACAAAAAGAGAGATGAATTGGAAAAGTCAACTGCTCTGAAAAAAAATAGAGAGCAAATCAAACTGCTTGCCGACGAAATTCGTTTGTTAAAGGATGAAGCGACTCTGAACAAAGAGCAGAGGAAGTTGACAGACCTACACACGACGCTGGTCAGACAAGGAGTGATAGCGGCCCACCCCCTCGACTCAGGGCCCTCTGAGGGAGTGACCAAGGCAAAGGAGGAGGAACCTTGGGAGCCTATGGTCGCATGTACCCCAAACTGCCATTGTGTGGCCCAGATGGGGAATACATCTTCCCTGGTGGTTTCAGTACTCCCCACGTGCCACGGAAGGGAAATCCATCTGTCCCACCACATTCCTCCCTCCCACAACAATTTCAACATCCGAACCCCCCAACACAACAACCCCCCGAGGTGAGGCCTGGAACAGTGACTAAGAATGAATCACGCATTGGAGGATTTGATGACAACAAACAACCACACTGCAGCGCGATGGGAGGCGCAACCATACCACAAATCAAGACCACATATGAGGGAGAGGAGATTGAAGAAGAAGACAAAGAGGGAGAGCGTCTTCGCAAGTCTGCCCACAAGAGGGCAGTGAGCTTTGCCTGTCTGAAGAAGGTTGATGAGAAAGACAAAATAGTTAACCTCAGGCCCTTGAAGAAGATAGAAAGCGCAGAGGGACGCACAATCCTCTATGAACCCTCCAACCTGAAGGACATCGAAAGATGGAGTGCGGAAATGGACCACCCAAGGAGAGCAGGCCTACAGCCATGGATGAAATTGAAACAACTGATGCTTCTGTACGAACTCCACCCCTACGATGGCCTTGCTATATTGTTCAAACACCTGAGCAGCACTGAGCGCACCCAGATTCGATACGATGTGGCAGATGCCATAGGAGAAGACGGCATGAGACCAGGAAAGGGATGGGAGGCCATAAAGGCGTGGATCCAAAAACACTCCAGGGCACAAGTCAACTGGACAACAATCACTCGTTGTATGCCGAAGGAAGACGAGGGTCTGGACCAGTTCAACGAGCGCTTCTTCGAATGTTATTTGCTGTACTCAGGCCAAACTGAATATGATATGGACAACATCGACCAGTCACAGGACTTGCTTTTGAAGACCATGTATCTCCAGCAGGTACTGCCGGAGATCCGAAGTGGAGTGAAGACAAGGCTTCCCAGCTGGGACAACCGTAGCTGCACAATGGCAGAGATCAAGGAAGTCGGAGAAAAGGTGGATGAAGATGAAGAAGTCAGGATTCGATTCCTGGCTGACGAGAAGAAGGAAATAGCCAGGGACCGAGAAAGATTCCCCCAGTCCAACAGGGATAGAGAACGATTCATTCAGTCCAACAGGCAGAGAGAATGTAAAGCCCCTTGAAAGATGTACCGTGACTGCTCCAAAGAGAGAGTAGGGGAAGAAAACCGCTCAGACAAAATGAGGGAACTATTGAAGAAGTTACAGGCAAAGAGTGTTGAAGAACTCATATGCATATGCGATTCAGTGTCGGAAACCAATAATAACACCGACTTATTAGATTCGCTAGATTTGGCACGCAAACTAACTGATACGGGGTGAAGAGTAGGGAGTGTTTGTTATTTTCATTCCTTTATTTTCACGTGAGGTTAATCTTCGAAAGATGTTAGGACTTTGTCACCGCCTATCTAAGTGAGAATTCATGTTGGTTCTTTCTTGACACAACTGCTCAGCTTTAGAACATTTTGTTTGTTTTGTTTTATTTTTGAACAAAGGTTCACTCATTCATTCATTCACACAAGGTTTATTGAAAACTATGATGACTGATTACTGATTACTGATATAACCATTTTCGAATCAAGCGATTTATTTTTGTATGATCGTTTCAATGACAATTACAAACCATAGTTGATTATTATTACTGTTGGAGGCTGTGACAATGCCTCCCCCGACTGATACTGCACTTTTTCTTTGTTTCATGTTTCATTGTACCTGGGAGATCCAGGAGACACGGACACTTGTTGAGTCCTTGGGATGAGTCCTTAAACTGAACTGTGTCTGTGTTTGTCCTGACGCCCTACTACGAACTTTCATCCTCATCCCCCATCACACCTGCGGTGGCCATCAACTGGAAAAGAACTCTGTTGCAACTGCTACTCAAAACCAACTGAGTCATGCAGTATTGTCTGTGATGTTGTTGTGCCAAGCAGAGGGAGGTGTCTGGACAGTTGACTTTCTTGATTCTTTACATTTTTTATGTTTTGGTTTAATCATGAGTAACCTAATGAGTTTGTTATTTTCTTTATTATAGTGGCCTACACCTGGTTTACTTGTGTATGATTTGAATTTACTTGTCTATTGCCTTTTATGCTTTCTTTCATTGATTTAGTTAATTGTTAATGGTTTACCAGTAGATAAACTGAATTCTCATTTTTTGGGTGATCTTTAAACTACGTTTAGTATGATCAAGAGGGAGGAATGTAGAATATTGGTGTATTTTAGTGTCTCTCTGTTGTTCACATTTCTAGTCTAGGGACAGGCCTGGGCCTCTCATACTGATACAAGGTGTTCTGCCATTGTTATGTTCAACAAGGTTGAACCGACCTGGTCCTCCGGGACATAGCCAGGGCCAGATACCTTATCAATGCTGAGAGTGCGTCTGTTCTCTTGCTATTCATATATCCCCTTTTTGTATAATACTCGCCCCAACCCTTTGGTTCGACTAGAAGAGGGTTCGACAGCCAAGGAACAAGTCATCGACCACCGGGTCCACTATAGATTATTCAACCTAAGTCTGTATCTCGCTGTATTCCTGGAAAATAAACCATCTATTCAACCCTCTAATCCAACTTGTCAAGCTGCTTTGATTTCGACTTCAAGAATTACTACTACGACTGAAAATACACAACGCAGAGTCTGTCCGAACAGTTTAGAAATAAGCTGAAATCGAACACCTGTTGCCGAGGACGGGGAGCCGGAGCGCGCCGGAGTGAACTGGTGGTGTAAGGGCGCTTTTTGGTTCCACGTTCACGCAACGCAAGGGGGTTACAGACCCCTTACGTCCTTGCGGACCCTCCTTGCGTCCACCGCAAGGCCGGACGTGCGCTTCCCAAAAATCGTAACCTTCCGTCAAGGCGAAGCAGCAGCAAAGGCTGTGATTGGTCCGCTTACTAAAACCCGACGCAGAACCACAAATGTTCACGACTGCATCGAAGCGTCTGCGTGGTCATTGCGTTGCATGAGAGTAGAACCATAAAGAGCCCTTAACTGTTTGCTCTGTTTGCCTATGGACACTAACCCAGAGTCCCTCTGCTGCAGCGAATTTCAGCGATGCCAGTTTCTTCTAGAAGAAAAGGCTGAATCTGGCGAGGACGGGCCCATGTGTGCAACCACTCACCTGGGCTTTACGCCTCATCTGAATAGTTGGGTATTGGATACATATTTCTGGACCGAGAAAGTGAACTGGAAATGCCAGTCAAAGTCCGCCGGGAGAAACAGACATCTGAGCATAGAGTAAGTGTTGTTATTTTTTACTAACACATTGTCTACAATAGTTTTGAGCATTGGCGTCAGTTTGGTTTGAAATGTGCTGGGGACAGAGACGCATTCGGAAGTGCATTTTTAGAAGTGCTGGGTACAATGAGGATGCACTCCTTTTTCTCTCTTTAGTGCCGGTAATGAAAGGTTCTGAAAGACGGCATAACCATGTAGCTAATTAATAAGGAATAAAATGTATACAAAATCTGTCTGGCACGTTTTATGAAGAAAACGTTTTCAAAAAGCTTCGGACACATGACCCACTATGTTCTGCTCCGTGTATCCAATGTTGACAACGTGACATGATATGGCTAAGCCAACAACATAAACAAGAGGAGCTAGGAAAGGAATTGAACTGCACAGCAAATGCCAAAGTGTTAAAATCCCAGAGTATTCATGACCAGAGTAGATTTTATACACTTTGGTGTTGAATAGGCACTAAGTACATTTTTTGGGGTGTACCAGAAACACTCTTGGGTGTTGTCTCTAAGTTAATGCTGGTGTAGAGTAATTTAAGTGTTTATTTTAGGATGATGGACTCCCTGAGTGTTCAACGGTTGATTGACGGCCGCACGTCGATTTAGGTTTCGATTCATCATTGGCTCGCTGCGCCTCCTCATTGGTTAAATCTAGAGACATGGGACCGTTTGTCCTCTTCCACACTACGCGGCAAACTGTTTCGGCAGAGACGGTTGACTAGAGAGGATCGAATCAATATCGCCAAGGGATTGCTCAGAGTGAGCGAAGACATTTTTGAACTTCACGGGAATGTAAACAGGTAAGAAAAGTACCAAGTGAATAATGCACAGGGTTTCTATGTTTCATAGTTAGTTGTGCGTGTGTCCTTCATATAGGTCAGCAATTGTATTCATAATGGGTCTTCAGAAGGTATTAAAGTCTTACATTTAAGTTGTTCAAACCTGCAGAAACCCTGAATGCAGAATATTCAGCATTTCTTCGTCTTTTAGATCTGATAACCAACTTATAAATGCTAACGATTTTAGCTAACGTCAAACTTAATGGCCAATGCTAATGAGGCACATGTCTTCAATGTAGCTAACGCCTCGTTACCATTTTTAGCTAATGCTAACGAGGCACGTGGCTTTAATTTAGTGGGAGCGTGTCTATGTTCCCCGGGTCCTATGTTCCCCGGGTCCTATGTTCCCCGGGTCCTATGTTCCCCTGGTCCTATGTTCCCCGGGTCCTATGTTCCCCGGGTCCTATGTTCCCCTCTTTGTATGAGACTGGGGAACATAGGACCCTTTAAAAAAAAAAAAAAAAAAGGGTCCTATGATAATAACCTGTTTGTATTTGGCCACCTTTATAGATGCTGACTATTTATTGACAAGAACTTTTTGAACCTTTTATGTTGTGTCATGTGCTTTCATCAGGTGTATTTCATGCATAAAGTATGTGCTCTCCCTTTTCAGGTTGGGATAGTGACATGGCCTCACTTCTCCTGCTGGTCTACCTCCTGCCACCACCTCCAAGTGGAAAGAAGGGAGCTGTCAAAATCAGTATCCGGGAAGCTGTGGATCGTGTAGTGAAGTTTCACAGGGTAATTGTATCCTGATAATTTTTATTTTAAAAGGTATTTTTAAAGGTCCCATGGCATGCCGCCAGAGCTTGTGTGTTGCTGATGGATGTCACAATCTCTGTGTTTGTCAATCTACTTATCGACAGAGGTGTATAAAGTACTTGAAAAAAATAACTAAGTAAAAGTATAAGTACCATAACTGAAAATTACTTTGGTAAAAGTTAAAGTCACCTAAAAAAAATGTACTTGAGTAAAAGTCTTAAAGTAGCTCACATTAAATGTACTTAAGTATCAAAAGTATCTTGTGAAAAAATATACTCAAGTATCAAAAGTACAAGTACAAGTATTTTATAGTACGCATGAAAGGAAGCAAAACAACCCAAAATTATTCTCCCCTTGTTTTTTATTTCACTTTTTCAGGTGAATGAAATGTGGTATAGAATACCACTCAAAAATAAACAATGTCTTTAACATAAGAACCACTTTTTAACTATGTTGGGGGAATCCTCATGAGCTGAGGCACAGTAACACCACACAAACAAACTTTCTGGTTCAAGTGGAGAAGTTGAACTTGCGGTTCATCCTCAGCAGAAGCTGATTTTCAAAAGTGTCTGCAGCTAGCCGTGCTCTTTTTGGGCTGAAGATGAGACCTGCTATGCTGAACAGCCTTTCGCAAGCTGCAGAAGCAGGCAGAGGTGTGTTGAGTTTGACAGACAACTTGAGAACCACAGGAAACGTCTTGAGAATCTTGATGTCGTCTGTTGAGTAGGCCAGGTACGAATCAAGCTGCTTGGTGGCGCTTGGTGTTTTGTGGGAACTTTTCAGGATGTGGAAGAAGTCTCCCTCATCAGATGAGCCAGATCCAGCCTCTGCTGAAATAGAAGGATCCTCCAACTGCTCCCTGATGTAGTCCAACCCTGAAACACAGGGAGGGTGACACTAGCATTAGTACAGTCACATTTTTATTGGACAAATTTAATTACATTTATGACATTTTCCATAATTCTAAAGGAATAAATAATATTACATTGACAAAAAACACTCAGAAACAAAAGGCCAAAATTAGCAACAAAAAAAGAGAGATATAAAGTAGAAAAAAAGTTGTGACAAATTGTGAAAATAACTGATCTACAACCAAGGCAGTGTGAGCTTGCAGGTGGGCTACACAAAATCAGGGAATAGATAAGGAGAAAAACACAAGTCTTGACTCTGACAATTAGACATCTTAGATATTGGCTCAACCACTATTCAAAATTAGACTGGTGTATGAAATGAGTAATAAAATAATAAAAAAAAATGTAAGGGTGCATTAGATTTGTAATTTAATGGATACAATTTAATTTTATGGATATTTTCTTCCTTTTATTTTCTCCATGTTGTCTTACCGTTTTTCAGTGTAGCATCATCTTTGATCCAGGCCGTTTTGAATTTTGGGATGAGAATCGCTGCAGCAACCAATTCAGGGTCTCTTGACATTTCACCAAAACGGTTCTGGATGCCCACTTGAATGGCTTCAACCAGCGGCTTGCAGTGCTTCAGTGCAATCTTTATTTTTTCCAGTTTGCTGCTCAGCAAGGAAATAGTCGGAAGAAGCCATCCCATCTGGACTTCCACTTCTCCTTGGAGGATGTTGATGGACTGGGCAACAGGGCTCATGGTGGTGTAGTACTCTTTTAGGAAAGTGAGCTCAACTGGATGAAACCTGTTAGGGAGAAAACAAACCACTGTTTTACAATTATGCATGAATATTGTACCCAAAAAATAAAATAAAAATACATAAATACATAATTCAAACTTACATTGGCACCTTCAATTCTGCACAGATCTCTCTCAAAGCTGGCTCTCCCTTCTCTCTCAGAATCTTGAGGAGCCTTTCCACAGCCATAAACATTGAGTTCCACCTGGTGGCGTTTGGTCGTAGCAGCTGGAGGGAGCAGGCATCTTCCACAGCTTCAGCTGCTTGGCAGGATCTTCCACACTTATTCCACAGCCCATAACACTTGCTGAATGTTGAGCGTTGCAGTTTTTTGTATCCATCGTTGGCTGTTGCTTTTTCAGCATCAACTGTAGACACCAAGTTGAGCAGATGACAAGCACATCGTTGATGTTTCGGAAGCTCAAACTCAAAGCCATCATTCTCAACAAGGATTGAAGTCATGTCAACAAATTCCACTCCCTCCATCTCATTCCCTTCCTCATCCTCTTTCTCTTCTGCTTCATTATTGTTTTTGTCCACACTAAAAACTTGAAAAGCCTTCAGGAAGTTGGAGCCATTATCGGTTGTTGTCCTCACAACTTTGTTCCTGATGCCATATTCAGTATGGATGTCATTGAGTGCGGTGGCCAAAACATCAAAGGTGTGGGAACCTCTTAGCTGTCTGCAAGCTAGGGCTGCTGATCGTCTAGTTAGGTCTGTAGAGTTCACCCAATGAGCAGTCACACCAAGGAAGCTCCTTCTCCTAACTGACCAGCAATCTGTAGTGGTGGCGATGTGGTCCACTTTACTCATCTCCTCAGTTAACACGTTTTTCATAGACTTTGCTAAATCTTCAATCCTTGATCGCAGGGTGACCCGTGTGATGACTTTGGCAGTAGGAAGAAGATCTGTGAGAAGCTCTCTGAAGGCTTCGTTCTCGACAGTTGACAATGGCTGGAGATTGTTGACAACATACTTAACAATGGCCCTGTCAACAGCACTCTGAGATATGGATCGGGTAGCCAGCAACGTGGTCTGTTTGAGGGTGGAGGTCCCAGCTTCCGAAGCCCTCTTTCTTTTTTGTGAGGTCAGCTGCTCATATTTCTTTAGATGTTGTGGATGTGCTCTCTACATGAAAAACACAAAATTAAAAGAAATAATAATATTAGTTCAAATGATACTCAAGACATCATTCAACAGTTACCACAATGACAGGTCTGGATTTCTAACCCCTTTCACCCTGATGTCCCGTTTGTGGGCATGTCCAACATTAATAAAAAAAAAGAAATGTTGCTCAACTGTCAACTATATTTTATCTTTCAAAAATACCAAATAATTTAAAGCTAAAACATCATACAGGACACTGAGCTTGGATATCTAATTGCTGTACAACAAATACAATTTAAAAAAACAAACACAAAGCTATTTTAATGAACAGCATGCCATTTTACTACAGTTCCTATGAACAAACAGGCACATTTTCAATAGCCTATTGCTTAACTTCCAAGTTACAGATTTTGTATGATTTATTTGTGTATTTTTCATTAAAAAAACAAGTGAAGCACTTGATATTAAAAATGTATCATGCAGGAGGAAAACTGCCTCGTTCGAGATGCTAACCCTGTTTATTGACACTCCTGCATAACACTTGTGTGCATGCGTGCGTGTGTGTGTGGCGTAGGTTTATTTGTCCACGACACCACCACACGTGTGATACGGGCAAGTTGCTAACGTTAGCACATAGCGTTAGCAACTTGCTACTAGCACGCAACCATGCTAGCACGTCGTTACGTTAGCAACTTGCCTGTAATGTTAGCTAAAACTATGTTTTACACATTTGTATATCCCTCCTGCCACATGAAATGACATTGCTTACTTAATGCACTTACTTGGATGTGTTTTTTGAGGTTGGACGGGGAGCTTTTGAAGGCCTTTATTTCGTGGCACTTCGGAAGGCATAACATGCACTTCATTCGGTAGGAATTTGCCCGCATCCCGAGGTAGCTGAACATACTTTCCAGGTATGACCACGGGTGTCCGTCGTCGACTTCTGTTGAACTCTGTGCGTCGTCTTCTGTGTCTCCCTCATCCACATGCTCTGCGGCTGCCATGTTTGTAGTGATCTCTCTGCCGCCCCCGCGCGGTGCGCGCATCCCGTATTTATACCTTCTTCGCGAGAGTACCGTACGTGGTTCTTCTCGTCCTCTCGGAATCTCATGCAGAGACTGTTTTAATTTGTAACGAGTAACGAGGTGGCAAATGTCAAAGTAACGAAGTAAAAGTATATTATTTAACTTATAAATGTAGTGAAGTAAAAGTAAAAGTCCTGATAAAAAAAAAAACTCAAGTAAAGTACAAATCCTCAAAAAAAATACTTAAGTAGTGTAACGAAGTACATCTACTTCGTTACTATACACCTCTGCTTATCGAGTCTTGAAAACAATGGCGTCGACGGGTGATCTACTGATGGTATTGTGTGTATAAAATGTACTTTTTAATAAACAATCTGTACACTTACAAAGTTCTCATTGCCTCGTTTTATATGTTAATACCCTTATTGAACTACCAAAGAAGTGTCGGGCTACTTCTAGCCTTTTAAATGGTTTAAAATAGCAATTTAGTTTTTACCATAACCACTGCCCCCATTGTTTCAATTTTATAGCGTTTTGATAGAATCGGCTAAAAAAAGCCAACTGAAGAAAGCGTCTATATGCGTTTTTTTGTGCTCCAAAACGAACGTTTCAACTCATTATCATACAAAACATATCCCAAATCCCTTTTACACCGGAATTCCCCTTTAATTGGTTGACAGGGACACATTTATTTATTTATTTATTTTCAAGTTGTTTGTTACATCATATAAATGTAAAATTAAATATGGTTCTTGATGTAAAATAATTAAAGTTTAACTATAATGTTAACTATATTATATATGTATGCACTGTAACAACAGCAGCATCAATAAAAATATGTTTTCAAGAATCTAATGTGTAGACTATTCATTCATGAAGTGTTGATAATTCACCTCAAAGGTGTTGGCTGTACACCAGTCAGAGTACATTCTCACTCTAGAAGTATTAAATAATCAGCTCTGCGAAGTGCTACAAAGCACTGACTTGGAGTACATATTTTCTCTCTCTGTGGTTCTAGGTTTACACTGCAGGTGTAAGGAAGCACTGAATGAGTGCCCAAAAGTACCACTAATAGAGTACATTTGTACTCTCAAAGTGTTCAAATGTAACTCTAAATTTGGAGTACATATTTTGCTCTTCTAACAGTGTTCAGTGAACACTGAACTCTTGGACCTATATATACCCAAAAATGAGTGTTAAATGTACACCCATAGAGTACAATGTACACTGTGATTTTTGCTGTGTGCGTGTTTAAGTTCAGAAGGGCTAAAGGTGTGGCTACACACAGCACTACAAAAGTCGTCAAGATTGAAAAAGAAAAAAATATTTGTTGCACAGCTGAACGCTGTATCACATCAGGAGCTGGCTGTTCTCAATTCACAACACGCATTCCATCAAAACTAGCCTACATCAGGCATTCTGACCAAAACTCATGAACTCCCCCCCTCAATTATTCCAGAATTCAAGAATGACCAAAAGTCACTTTGTGTCAACAAGAGACTGACTCCACCGACTATAAATTGCAAGTTAAAACAGCCGACCACTTGAGTGCAAAAAACACAAAAGACCTCACCACCGCACCAGCAAATCTTAAGCAATAAATATCGTGTCTTACCTTTATTTATGTGGCAGTGGTCTGCAGATGCATCCCGTGGTGTAGCCTACCACATCCATTTAGTTCAACAGGTTATCGTTCTGATACTGTCCATGGTACTAGCAACCTTTGGTGCTTCTTACCTATGTATTCTGGCTAAAATTACTTGATTGTCTGATGCCTCATCATCCCAGCCAAAGAGTATTGGTATTATTAGTAATGGCTACTTGCCAAATCGAAAAAATAACTTCACACAGTGTGTCTTTTTCCAATGTATTTGTTATCATTCGTAGCGTTGATCAGCAGAGAAATAATTCGCCAAAGTCGTTGACGTCGCTTAGCAACCGAATACTAGGGATAATAGGGATAATGTATTGAATGCCGGTCATTATCGGGAAAATAAGCCCGGACACCGACGCGCAGCGAGGGTAATTGCTTCCCACTGAAGGGGCTTAAATTCGACCGGCGACGTTCTATATATTATCCCGCTTATTACACGGCTACTTGCCAAAACGAAAAAATGACTTCACATGGTGTGGCTTGTTACAATTTATTTGTTACCATCATTCGTAGTGTTTATCAGCAGAGAAATAGATACCAAAGACGTCATTATAGGCAAAAAGTCCTTTGTTTTCCTTGACAGCGGTCAATTTATATCTAGCATTCACCGCAAAGTTGTGAAGAGCCCATGCAAGTGAACGGAGCGAAGACCCGTGTAATAATCCATAATAATTAAACTCGTTTTTATTATTATGTGGTGGGTACAAAATTATTCATGCCGAAATCTGGTGGGGACGCGTCCCCGGCGTCCCTGGCTTCCCCGGCGTAATCGACACCTATGGTTTTGAGTCCCGCGGAACGTGACAATGTAGTTAACCGAAAGTAGCCGATGTTATTGGCAGAGCATAGGCTACGTTATTTTAGTTTGAAGTCTGTGTAAAGGGCTCTTTATGGTTCCACGTTCACGCAACGCAAGGGGGGTTACGGACCCCTTACGTCCTTGCGGACCCTCTAGCGTCCACCGCAAGGGCTGGACGTGCGACTCCCAAAAATCGTAACCTTCCGTCGAGGCGACGCAGCAGCATGGGCTGTGGGTCTAATGGGTCCTTGCCCCTCCAAATGGAAACAGGCGGGCAGGGCAGCGAGCACAATGCACTGTGGTAGTTGGAGGATTTCTTACTTTTGAGCCAGAAAGAGCCAGAGAGACCATAAAAACACTGTTTCTGCCTTCTGTCAGGCTAGGATGAACCGATTTCTATTTTTTTTGAACATTTATAATACATATAATTATTAACTTCATATGAACTTCATATTTCCACCTAGGGCTGCACGATTATTGCCAAAATGATTATCACGATTATTTTGATCAATATTGGTATCACGATTATTTACCACGATTATTCATTGAAAAAATTGCCGCGAGGCCACACCCCCCCCCCCCCTTTTCAGGCTTTGCGCCGCTGTGTGCAGGATGGACTCACGCAGTCGCAGACAGGTGTACAGGGAGCGCTTGGTTTGCTTTGCAGCGGAGGTAGAGCGTATACTGCATGGGCGGGGCTTGTTTCTTTTTTTGCGGATGCATTATTAAAAAAAAGATATCGTGAAAATATCGCGAGAACACTACGTGTCATCGTGGGACGCTAATATCGTCATCGCGATAAAAAATCTATATATTGTGCAGCCCTATTTCCACCGGTGAAATAGCTCTTTAATGCCGCGTTTCCACTGCAGGGTGCGGAACGGATCGGATCGCAAAGGTGCGGTAGGGAGGGGGCGGTATAGCCCAGCTCAGTTCCGAGGTCGCGTTTCCACTGCCGACAGTACCCTTTGTGGTAGGCCGGATGTCGATCGCCGCGGCAGCTAGGTTAACATCGTAAACAACGTCTTCCTCTCCACCTCCTTGTTCGCCCAAGCAAGCGTTTTACGCGACATGTTAATTGTAAAGAATAATACCCCGAGGCTACTGTTTGTTTGTTTTTATCCCCGCACCACCCGGAAGTGATGATTCTGTCGACCAATCAATGGAGGGGGTGTGTAGCTAGAATTTCCCGGGACCCTTTCAGGCGTCCGGTCTCGTTTTCCGTACCCCAACGGAGAAGTCCCGAGAAAGGGGCCGGAACGGGTCGGGCAAAGTCCGGGTCACGCCCACTTTTGGCGGTGGAAACGCGACCCGACCCGCACCTTTGCAATCCGATCCGTTCCGCACCCTGCAGTGGAAACGTGCCATAAGGGTTCATGTGTCAATTTCTTTATTTTGGATTCTCTGTATTTGCATGCTTTGTGCTTCAAATTATATCCTGACTGCTTTGTAAAATAAATTTCCTTATCTATATACAGCAATGGCAATGCCCACCACACAATGGGCCCCTGACATTAATTCAAGCTGAGTCTCAGAGCTGGTGTTTCTCTGCTCCAGGAGGTACTCTGGCCGTCCCGCTAAGCGCAGGCCGCGGGCTGACACAACTCCTCCGGCACACCAACCAGAACACACTTAATCCCCTTCTAGCGGTAGCTCTTTGGACCATTACCAGGCCAAACCAAACTAAACTTTTCACAGCGGTTATAGGATCTGATTGGAGATATGATGCAAGGGGGGGCTCGGTGTGAGGTCCAGGAGAAGCTGCGCTGGCCCATTGATGTCCTTGGTGGCTGCAGGGTCTCTCCGTTGCCTGGCTATGGTTTGAGCTTGCAGTCCGTGAAACACACATTGTGCGTGTATGTGTGTGTCCTACGCTGCGATGTCGCACACAGGCCAGCAACACCCACAAAACCACACCATGGCAACATGCATGTCCCGTCGGCATGTGAGTGCGTGCGGTGCGATGCCTCTGTAGCCCTGCTCGGCTTCTCCTGTTGAATGGCGTTGTCCGCCACTACCACCACCATCTTGACTGCACAAACACATCCACCAAGTCTCTCTAACACAAGGTATTTCATCCTCTCCTTGGTCAAATATCTTCATTCAACGAAGAGGCGAACCGGGGAGAACGCAAAACAACACATAATGCAACTCTGTCATCTCGCGTCTGTTGCTATAACGGCCGAGCGCACAAAGGGACAGAAAATAGGAAGAGGGCTGGTCTCCATGGGAATGTGCCCTATGTGGACCAATGCTGTGGGTCTGTGTATGTGTTTGCTGGCAGCGAGCGGCCCTGACCTTCCTGATTCAGCTGGTGCTGTCACACCAAAATTGTACTGGGGGCGAAAATGTTACCGCCTACCTCAACCGCTTTCGAAAATTCCAAACCTGCCTGGAAACGGAGGATCGCGTCGAACGATGAAGTAGGAAGGTTCATGAACGATAATTATGATATTATAACTCTAGTTCTATGATTGTAGGCGTAGACGTCTAGGCTTCGCCTTATGGGCTTGTCCCGTGCGCGTGCTCGCTCGCACTGAAAAATTTTAACTATGCACTTGATGACTTTAAAGTTAGATTAAAGGTTGGGTATGGGATTTGCGATACACCAGCAGATTTTGAAAATACACAACTTAAATGGTCCTACCCCATCTCCTTCAACGCTGACTCTGACTCCACCCATTCCAAGTACATGGACGCGCAATCATGCACGAGAGCGAACACAGATGCGCGAGAGCGAGCCAGGCTAGCTAGGTTGGAGTTTAGGGTTGTCTTCTAGTGCCAGGTCCAAATGTGGATTAGCTAGTTAGCTAGCTCCAGTAGCTACCGCAGGATAACAACAAACAGAAGCTTGCTCTGGGTCACGAGCTTTGAGTACGTGCACGTGCACGAAGGGGTCACACGCGGGGAGCGGGGGAGGGGGAGTGCAGTACGACCGTTTGATTGGTAAGTTGGAGGTAATGATCATAAAAACATTTTCAAACTATTTACATAATGGTTTTGGAATGTTTTGGATGGTTTGAGTTATTGTTAATGTTAAGGCATTGTTATTGTTAATGTTGAAATAAAACTCAACTTATGAACCACTCTCTTTACCGATTTTTAAATATGGAAACTGGGTTAGATCATCAGATTTTTGGATGACTTGACTTGTGACTTGCTTGACCTGAGCAATGACTTGACTTGTGACTTGCTTGATTCTCACCACAGTGACTTGAACTTGCTTGAGACTTGAAGGTTATGACTTGAGACTTGCTTGTGACTTGCACATGAGTGACTTACCCCCACCTCTGCCGCCTCCACCTCACTAGAATGAGGCAGGGGGTGAAAAGCCTTAAGCACAATATCTCTAGACTGGAAAGAACTATTAATGTTCTTAGGGAGGAACGCAGGATTAGGTCTGAGCAGCGCAAAGGAGCTGTACTCGTTAAGCAACAAGCAGCTCGAGCTGACAGACAGAGCGGTCAGCTCACAGACCCGCTTGGCAGACACCAAAGCCAATAAGAGCGCCGTTTTAAAGGACAGGGCATCCAAAGGGGACTGAGACAGAGGCTCGAAAGGGTCCCTGGACAACCCGCGCAACACGGTGGGGAGATCCCAGCATGGTGTAAGCACGCGCGAAACAGGCCTAACCCATCTAGCCCCACGCAAGAACCTCTTGACCAGTGGATGGCTGAAGATCGGTCCACCATCACAGCCTGCATGGCCAGCCGAAACAGCTGCCGCATAGACCTTGATAGTGGAAAAAGCCAAACCCTTCTCCAATAAATGCTGTAGAAATGCAAGCACGCTTCCCACCTCGCAATGGGATGGGACAGCGTGGTTCCTGTCACACCAATCAGAGAAAGCGCACCACTTCGCCGCATAGAGGGAAGAAGTAGAAGGTGCACGAGCAACCTGGATAGTGTTGATAACCGCTTCAGGCAAACCTTTGCCCTGCAGGATCAACCTCTCAGGAGCCAGACCAACAGCCGTCCCGATACATCGGGCGGGTGGTGCACCGTCCGGTCTGAACGGTACCGGCCACTGCGCCGTCCGTGAGAGCGCCGCCAGCTCTGGCAACCAAAGACTGAGCGGTTCTCCGGAGCCACTATAATCAGGCACAATCTCTCCTGTCTGACCCGTTCCAGAAGAGGAAGGATCAGCCGGAGCAGAGGAAACGCATACAACAGAACCCGCGGCCAAGGTGTGTGCGCCAAGGCATCCCCCCCCAACGAGGGAAGATCCCAAGGTTTGAGAGAGAACCACCACCTGCAGTGTGTGTTCTCCCTGCACGCGAACAGGTCCACCTGAGCCGCCCCCATGTCTTCCGACATGGGGGCGAGAGACGTCGTCGAAGGAGGTGACGTCGTCAACCTCGTCGGCGTCCTGGGCTTCCGGAACTCCGGCCCTGAAGATGTCCTCAGCGAGGTCCACCGACTGGGAGAAAAAGAGGTGCCTGGAGAGGAGCCCGAGGCACCTAAAACACGCCAGGTGCCCGTCACCTGGCGGGACAGGAGGCGCACTGAGGCCCTGAAAAGGGCCCCCTGGCTCTTATAGGAGCGCTCTCCAGTGGCCCTGAAAAGGGCCGTTGGTCCGTAGCCTCGCCCACGCCGCTGCCACTAGTCATTGAGGTCTTCATATTCTTCTTTTTCCGTTAGATCAGTACAAGTGCTGAGAGAAAAGGGAGGATGGGCGGCGGTTTGCGCCGCTTTATATACACGGTACCGTGGGAAATGTGGGCGGTGCCCACGTTGATTGGTGCATAGTTGAAATTTTTCAGTGCGCGCGATCACAGGCACGGGACAAGCCTATAAGGCGAAGCCTAGACGGCGTAGCCTACATGAAATAGAACATTTGCGAACATTTGCGCTCATTCATTGAGCGTCACAAAACGAAATAACATTAAACAGATAACACTTATTTTACAAATTACATTTATTAGCGTTAAAAACTAACACAAGCTAGCTAGACTATGATACACTTTAAACACTCTAAATTCAATACAATAAAAATATAAAAGTGTTGTTATCTGTGTTGTTAAGTGTTATCTGGTTTATGTTATTTCGTCTTTGGCAACATGAGTGCGAATGTTTTTTGAAACCTGCCTGGCAACGGACAATTGCGTCCGATGACAAATGTTTTGAACACGGATTATGTAGGCGGTACAATTTTGGTGTGACAGTGCCCTATTTACTGGATCACCCCACCACTAACTTTTACAAAGCCCGTGCTCACACCTTAGATAGCGTCTTTTACATGGCAGAAACAAAACTGGACTTTTCCTTGAAAGTGACATGATCTTTTGACACAGCATAGTGTCTGTCTATCATATATATTTTGCAACATATTGATACTCGATTTTGATGATACAATCCTCATCTTTAATAGGTCTGTTTCTTCAGTGGCAGCTGCCTCTTATAGTCCCTCAGTAGTGGAGACATGGTGTACATTTCACAAACAAGTTGCTGCTATCTGCCTCTCCGTCTTTACACGGTGTACATTTCACTAGCTGATGGATACACAGCAGCCCAACACTCTCTCAGAGAGGCTGTATGAATTGCTGTGTTGTTGAAGTGGAGAGTGTCCGACAACAATCCTCCCCTGGGCCGTGTCTCAGACCACGGTGACCGGATGTAGATGTTACAGAATGCCTGCATTATAGCTCTCAAATGGCATATCATCCAATTATGGTCTGTTTATATATATATATATATATATATATATATATATATATATATATATATATATATATATGTATATGTATATGTATATGTATATGTATATACCATAAGATTATAAGATTTAAGACCTTTTTTTACTCAAGCCATTTATAAAATATAAAATATGTATGCATGGATGTCTGTGTGTCTGAAAATGTATGCTTCATTCTACATGTATGTACGTACGTAAGTCTGTGTGTGAGTGTATGATTGTGTGTGTGTATTTTTGTACAGTACGTACGTAGGTACATCTGTGTGTGAGTGTGTGTGTATGTTTGTATGTACGTTCATCTGTGTGTGCTTGTGGGTGTGTGTATGTTTGTATGTACGTTCGTCTGTGTGTGCGTGCGTATGTTTCGTATTTGCGTACAATGATAAAATCCTAAATCACATGACAAACACAATACAAAGGCCTTCCTCACACACAAGCTGTCAGGTAAACTCATTGGTAAGCTGTCCATTCAACATTAATCTCTTTTGGGGCCATCTGATTTGGTTCCTTCTGCCTCGATTTGCGTTGCCTGTCGCTCTCTCTCTCTATCTCTCTCTCTGTCTCTCTCTGTCTCTCCCCTAAAGCATTCTGTAGTCTGTTTGGCTGGCTTCTGCGTGCGTTCTTTAAAGAAAAGGTTAATGTCAGTTCAACAGATCCCAGCGCTCCAACATTGTTGGTGCATAATCTCAGTTTCCACAGCCCCTGGGGGGGGGGTGGAGCTTGTTTTGTTTACAAGCCTCTTCCTAAAAGAGACAGTGTTTATGCATTCCCCTCTCTGTTCATGAAACAACATACTGTTTTGATGAAAGAGTTCCAATACAACTCCACTGCATAACATAGTTGTGTGTGCACGCTGGAGCCTTGCTTGGCGTCTTTCTGTTGTACATGTGATCCCTAGTGTGTTCTGCTCTGCAGGGTGATTGATTGGGTCAATAAAGCGAGGCTGGCTCCCTATAGTCACCACCAATCATACAGAGCAGGGCTAGGTCCGCCCATGCCTTCCTGTTCCCCATCTGCATCCCTGTAATGACACAGGAACATATGCAGGCCGCCGTGAACCAAACAGAGCAGAATAGAGTGCTGCGGATTCACTGCTGTGTGGAGCTCAGGTCGTAATGGGAACAGTGGAACGGGAACGAGTATTATAAGGGGGTAGTTCCCTGTACCCTTATTGATGATGCATTGATTCAGCCACTGAAGGCCCTGATCGTCACATGATCTGTGAGAACAATTTAAAAGACAGATTGGGTGATGTACAGGACCTGGGAGGGCCGTGAAGTAATGATCGAAAAACAAGTGTGGTAGCAGTTTCACTGTGGATTTGTTTTTGTGTGCTTGTCCACGTTTTGCGTGTGTTCACGTCTGTATGGATGCGTGCAAGTGTGTATGGTTCTGTGTGTGTGTGTTTGCATGTGTCTGTGTGTGTGCGTGTGTGTGTCTGTGCGTGTGAGTGTGTGTGTGTCTGTGTGTCAGCATTAATATTTCAGAGGACCCCCCCGCTGGCGCGTGGCACTAGCCCACTGGTCTCCTGAAGGCCCGCGATGAAGCCCGTTACAAGTCAGAGTCATACTAGGACACACACACAGCACACACATATGCACATGCACACACACACACACACACACACACACACACACACACACACACACACACACACACACACACACACACACACACACACACACACACACACACACACACACACACACACACACACACACACACACACACACACACACACACACACCTGCCAACACAAACAGTGTTGTGCTCA
Source organism: Gadus chalcogrammus (assembly GCF_026213295.1). NCBI lineage: Eukaryota > Metazoa > Chordata > Actinopteri > Gadiformes > Gadidae > Gadus > Gadus chalcogrammus. The sequence continues at coordinate 21,473,766 of NC_079431.1, forward strand.
AATGCCCAGCACTCAGATTGTCTCAGCAGGTCAGAAAATGAAAATTGTGAATGAGTTCTCTTCCATTAAAGTGTGATTACAGGGACAAACAGGGAGAAATTAGGCCTTCTATGATAAACAATGATTTGTCTGATCAGATTTGTTAAAAATGCAATCTGCCCGGAGACATGAAGGTTGCTTCTATTTCTCAACATTGTCTCTCCATCTGGTCACTCTATGTCTTTCAGTGTCTCAATTTCTGTCTTCCATCATCTCTCTCTTTCAGGTTTTTGTGTCTTTTTTTCAATGCCTATATCTGTTTCAGCTTCTCTTTCTGCCTATCTTTATCTTGCATCATCTCTTTCTCACCCAGTCTGCCCTTCTCTCGTTTTCAGGACCTTGTATTCCCAAGGTTTCTAATTCATTGTCTCTCTTGCATTTTCTCTCTTTCAATGTCTGACTTGTCAATGTTCTCCCTCAGTCCCTCTATATCTTTCTCTTTCAGGATTTGCAGTCTTTCGGTGCCTGCCTCTCTCGCTCAGCCCCTCTCTCTCTGTCTTTCTCGCCCCATGTTTTCTGCAGGGCACAGCTTGATGTATCTCTCAGTATCTCTCCAAACCAGAGCCCAGCTCCATACCAGCAACCCAAGTCAGAGAAACCTTTCTATATTATGTCCTTAAAACAGGGTTTAACAAGTTTACTGACTCTATTTGTACCACTTTCAACTGCAATGCTCATGATGCATCTAACTCACTTACTAAACTGAAATTACATTATTTATTTTCATGATTTTTAGACAGACTATTACTACTATGTCTAATGACGAACATTTTCTGCTCATCGTTCCTTCTAAATCCTGTTAGGGGAAAATGTATTCTTGTATTCTTGACAATCTAACAATTATTTTGTTGAAAGTATGGTGAATAATTGGGAACTAAAAACTGCAATAATATGTCGGCGAATAGGGTGTAGTAATAATGCATCGTCTTTGAATCGTTGAGTGATTCAAGTGTGTTAAGTGTATTGTATCGGGTTTCATTGACTAACGAATAACCATGATTATGGTGATAATATAATTTCAATATCTCCTGAGCCTTTAGGAGAGTAAAGGAATTATGGGGTTAGCATGAGGTTGGAGATGATGGAATCAGGGTAGGCAGAGGGTTGGGTCAGGATAGGGTATCAGGGAGAAGATATTTTCCCAATAACCACAGACGAGCAGACTAAGGTGAAAAGGCTTAATACTAATTTCTGCCTCAACTAACCTTTTCTCCCTGCACAGCAAACATTGATTCAGTGAGTCGCTATACAATGGGGACACAATTTAGTTTTATTTTCTTTATTTTTCAGTGGGCCATAAGCATCCCGTTCTCACTTCAAATTAGGGCTTTGCGGCCTGAGTGACGAGGTGGTTGTTTTTAATTTGCCCCTCTGTCTGTCTGACTTCCATGTCTCCATCTGTGGGCCTGCATTGCATCAATGCAGTGCACTAACACAGAGAATAGAGAGAGAGAGAGAGAGAGAGAGAGAGAGAGAGAGAGAGAGAGAGAGAGAGAGAGAGAGAGAGAGAGAGAGAGAGAGAGAGAGAAAGAGAGAGAAAGAGCGAGATGAGAGAGTGAGAGGAGAGAGTGAGAGGAGGGAGAAGAGAGAGCGAGAGAGGTCCAACAAACTTCAACAATCAGACTTTTAAGTGTCTCTTTGACAGTCACTTAATCTTGCGTGGTCCAGTTTGAACACAGAATGGGAATATGCACGTGTGATAGTGTGTAGTAGGGATGGGCAAAATGATCATTTTCCGAGAACTAGTTCTTTCAATTCAGTTCACTATAACGATTCGTTCGTTTGATTCGTTCTTTTTGATTAGTTCGTTACGTCAGATTACGTCATTTTTCAGGGAATCTCACAGGTGTCTGCCCCCCTCCCCGCGAGACGTCCCTGAGCATAATTTAAGCGATTTCTAGAATCTACCCCGCGTGAAAATCGACAAGATATACTATATTTTACAACCAAACGTCCCACCAATATTTATACCACTTGCTTACTCTCTATATTTCATTCATGGTTTTAGATTTTTTTTACTTTACTTTAATTCTTCATTATTCAGGCATTACAGAACTTTCATGGTCATAAATAAAAAAGACGAACTGCAGTTTAATATCTTTGTTTGTTCTTGAATTGACGTAGAATGGAGCAAAGACTCCTGGGATTGGGAAATGCGACTATTACTACTATGTCTAATGACGAACATTTTCTGCTCATCGTTCCTTCTAAATCCTGTTAGGGGAAAATGTATTCTTGTATTCTTGACAATCTAACAATTATTTTGTTGAAAGTATGGTGAATAATTGGGAACTAAAAACTGCAATAATATGTCGGCGAATAGGGTGTAGTAATAATGCATCGTCTTTGAATCGTTGAGTGATTCAAGTGTGTTAAGTGTATTGTATCGGGTTTCATTGACTAACGAATAACCATGATTATGGTGATAATATAATTTCAATATCTCCTGAGCCTTTAGGAGAGTAAAGGAATTATGGGGTTAGCATGAGGTTGGAGATGATGGAATCAGGGTAGGCAGAGGGTTGGGTCAGGATAGGGTATCAGGGAGAAGATATTTTCCCAATAACCACAGACGAGCAGACTAAGGTGAAAAGGCTTAATACTAATTTCTGCCTCAACTAACCTTTTCTCCCTGCACAGCAAACATTGATTCAGTGAGTCGCTATACAATGGGGACACAATTTAGTTTTATTTTCTTTATTTTTCAGTGGGCCATAAGCATCCCGTTCTCACTTCAAATTAGGGCTTTGCGGCCTGAGTGACGAGGTGGTTGTTTTTAATTTGCCCCTCTGTCTGTCTGACTTCCATGTCTCCATCTGTGGGCCTGCATTGCATCAATGCAGTGCACTAACACAGAGAATAGAGAGAGAGAGAGAGAGAGAGAGAGAGAGAGAGAGAGAGAGAGAGAGAGAGAGAAAGAGAGAGAAAGAGCGAGATGAGAGAGTGAGAGGAGAGAGTGAGAGGAGGGAGAAGAGAGAGCGAGAGAGGTCCAACAAACTTCAACAATCAGACTTTTAAGTGTCTCTTTGACAGTCACTTAATCTTGCGTGGTCCAGTTTGAACACAGAATGGGAATATGCACGTGTGATAGTGTGTAGTAGGGATGGGCAAAATGATTATTTTCCGAGAACTAGTTCTTTCAATTCAGTTCACTATAACGATTCGTTCGTTTGATTCGTTCTTTTTGATTAGTTCGTTACGTCAGATTACGTCATTTTTCAGGGAATCTCACAGGTGTCTGCCCCCCTCCCCGCGAGACGTCCCTGAGCATAATTTAAGCGATTTCTAGAATCTACCCCGCGTGAAAATCGACAAGATATACTATATTTTACAACCAAACGTCCCACCAATATTTATACCACTTGCTTACTCTCTATATTTCATTCATGGTTTTAGATTTTTTTTACTTTACTTTAATTCTTCATTATTCAGGCATTACAGAACTTTCATGGTCATAAATAAAAAAGACGAACTGCAGTTTAATATCTTTGTTTATTCTTGAATTGACGTAGAATGGAGCAAAGACTCCTGGGATTGGGAAATGCGTTTATCCAATAAACAGATGGAGGTCAAGTCTATTTTCGGAAATGTAGGGGGATATATGAGTGGCCCCACGTCGAATGGTATGACCCAAGATACGTCAGACAGAGAAAGCGCGCAAATTCGACGGTCCCGCCTTGTCATTTGTTTACCCAGGTGCCATGGCAACACCATTGCTACCTCTCATTGGCTGAATTTTTGAGAACGTTGTAGACTCAATCGATATAAGGTCGCGGGGAGACGAAGCTCTGTTCATTTGTATATTTTATTTACGTGACCATATTTTTGTTTTATGTTAAAAAAAAAGAATCAAAGAACCAGTTCTTCTTATTTTGGGGAACCAGTTCTTGTGGTTCACGTTCGGCATTCGTTCGTTGTGAACGACTCGGTCGCGACCGACTCATCCCTAGTGTGTAGCTGTGTGCGTGTGTGCGAGCATGCGTGCATGCTCATGTGTAATGTTTTATGACTGGCAATATGTCGCTGGCAGTCCTTACTCACAAGATGACTGTGAGGTTGTATAGTCCATCTGTCAGTGGCTGATGGCCAATGTGTCTATGGGTTATTTTGGTGTCATTTATTTGAAACAAAAATGATGCAGTCACGAGACAAGAAAGCAAATATGCTCTTGTCGTTCATGGATCTTAGAGGTGAGAGGAATATAAGTAATTTTAACATTTGTGGCTCCATAAGTTAAGCTGTGGTTACTTCATGAGCTGTATAACCTTGAAGAGGGAGAGAGAGAGAGAGAGAGAGAGAGAGAGAGAGAGAGAGAGAGAGAGAGAGAGAGAGAGAGAGAGAGAGAGAGAGAGAGAGAGAGAGAGAGAGAGAGAGAGAGAGAGAGAGACAGATAGAGAGACAGATAGAGAGCGACAGTATGAACAACAATATGGTTCCTTTCCTCTCTGGTCCTAGTCGCTCATATCAATCCCTGTTTGTGCCAGGTTTCACTCACAGCCATAGGGGTTTTAAATGTTCTCTTCCCTGCTTGCATTCCCATCCATCCCCTGACACACACACACACACACACACACACACACACACACACACACACACACACACACACACACACACACACACCAGAGATGGAAATTAACTTTTTTGCCCACCAGCCACTGTGGCAGGTAGATTTAAATATCTACCAGCCACTCATCTTTTTTACCAGCCACTTTTTATACGCTATATATTTTTTAATATATGCGTACATTTTAAACAATATAATAGTAACAATAGATAAGAAAAGTGTTTTTCATACACATCAGTTGGTGTTACGATGACAAGTTTGGGGATAATTCATCTATGCAAAGTATTTTCATTAAAAAACGAATTGACATATTAATAATAATAAAACAACATGCATGGCTACACCATCATAAGTCAATAGGAACATTTGTTTTTTTGTATTTACATGTGACTGCATACAAATGTGTCCACACAGACATGGCAACTAACGTATGATAGTAAGCATTATATGCCCTTAACACTAATATTCAGAAGAAAATATGTGTGGCATTCAGTCCAATGCTGAAAATATATCTGTGGCATTCAGTAGGCCAATGCTGTGGTAAAGTGTGTAAAGTATGACCAAGTGTTTCTTTCTGTTCAATAGATAGAACTTTATCAATCCCCTGTAGGAGAAATGTGTTAATGTTTGTCCCTATAAAACAATAATGGTAAAATAATAAATACAAAACACGACGGTAACTGAGTAGGTCAAACCGTCCAATCTGAAGGCTCTACTTAACCACTCCCCCTACTCACTTCCACCAATGCGAAGCGAACAGAACTGAGTAGGGGAGGGCGTAGCCTAATTAGTTTGTGAACGACCGAGAGAAACGCAACTCAAATTCAATGTGAACATATATGAGGCTTTAATAAAATCCCGGACGATTTTGAAATTCCGACACACATTTTTTAAAAGTGTGTCAAAAAGAGGGCATGTCCGGGCAAAAGAGGACGTCTGGTTACCCTACGTGTGGCGTGTGAGCGTGTGCATGGGGTTGAATTTTGTGTGTCTCACGCCGAATGCGTGAGACTTGAGAGCCCTGTTACCGATATTATCCCGGATATTGACAGTCGCAGTTCAGCAAAAGAGGCGTAGAGGAAGAAGGGGCCCGGATGTTGACAGTAATGGTTGTGGAACTGTGCAGCGCCGTATAACGAATGTATTAGATATGCAAATTTGATCGGACCTGACTGGAAAGTATTACCCGCCACAGTGGCGGGTGAAGTGACACAATTCACCCGCCACCATACAAATCCACCCGCAAATGGCGTGTGGCGGGTGTTAATTTCCATCCCTGACACACACACACACACACACACACACACACACACACACACACACACACACACACACACACACACACACACACACACACACACACACACACACATCCCTTAATTTAGTTGCAGATCGTTGCTCTCATTCAGCTGCTCCTAGTTCTTCTGTCTCCAGCGCTATTGATGCATTGGTCACTGTCTCCTGTTGCACTTCTGGGTGTCGATTGGTGGGTGGATGGATGGATGGATGGATAGATGGATGGATGGATAGATGGAGAGACAGATAGATGGATGGTAAGGGGAAGGCTGTCATCACTCCACACTCACGCGCCAGGCTGCTGCACCCCAGGTGAACTCTAACTCAGGCAGATGCTGTAAAGGCACAAACCAATGCACTCTCACTTCTACAAACACACACACACACACACACACACACACACACACACACACACACACACACACACACACACACACACACAAATGCACATACACAGACACACACCAATCCTTACACAACAACCAAAATGGTGATGTCATAGCCCTACCAGTACTGTCATAACCGAGCAGTGATGACAAGTGCTGTCTCAAAAAAGAACAGTGGCTTATTGACTTATCAAACGATTGGCACTCCTTACATCGCTCGGCAAGTGTGTGTGTGTATCAGTGGTTGCTGATGGTTTTTAAAGTGAGGGAGGAAGGCCTGTGCGCTTGGTTGCCATTGGCCTGCTTGCAATGTTGGTGTATGGTGGTATAATAATGTGAGGCTCAAGTGGTTTCGGGGTGTTTTGGTGTTTGGTGTTCTGCTACAAAATGGCAGGGAGGGATAGTTACGTGAATATAATTTATACAAAGCCACCAGTGGCATCACTGTAATTTGAAAGCTGGTGGGCAGCATGTCTTTGAAATGGACTGTAAGGGCAGAAGGGAAGGATGCAAAGCCCATGAGTCAAATCAGGCCTACTCTTGATTTGTAAAAGTAAATAAAAAAATCTGGGCCTATCATTTGGCAGATTCTTGGCCTCAATGACTGAAGTTATAGGTTGTTCTTTTGCTATGTTTATTTTCAGTTACAATTGGTTTTTAAGAAAAGACTCAACATCAAAAGTGATGCCATTTAAAATGCATCATGCTCTGAATCATTCACCCTTTCCACACCCTTTCCACAATACCAAACAGAACGGCCAGAGTAAAAAACTAGTAAAAGAACAAGAACATTATTTCAAACAACCTGATCTATAAGCATGGTGCCTAGCAAGGAAAGTCGGATAGCAGCACCAACGTGATCTTGACACTTGTCGTGGCGTTTGGTTGCCTTATCAAGATTTTTCACATCAGTGAAACCATGAACAGCCCACGTTGGAGATTTACCATGATTCAAGAGCAAACCTTGGCCAGCAATACAGTCGATTGCTAGTAATGATACCAGTAAGCCATGAGTACCTAGCAAACTATGTAGCACTCACAACACTGACGTTGCCATTACTTTTGGTGATCTCGTTTTTGGGAAGTGGTAGAATCTCGCTAGCGTTCAGATAATTTCACCTGCTTTGCGTCTCTTGGTGATAATTGATGATTATCCATGATAATTTTTCCAGCCTAACGTGATTAAAAGTAGCCCAATTGGGTGGGAAATCTGCCCAATCTGGCAACACTGCTCACCAGCCACGGATCCTGCTTATTGGTTAACAGCGCAGCGCAAATAGATTTTTGCATGAATCAGACCCCTTAAGGTCACACCCACTCAGAGGAGGACTTTTCTCCTCTCTCCCATTGAAACCCATGTTACTCACCGGCCGCCAGTACTTTCGGGGAAATGAATGGCTATTGAGGCTGAGGGAGGTACGTCCTCCCTGAAGTAATTGTCAATAAGCGATAGGGGGTGCTAAGGTCCCTTTACCCAGGGAAACGAACATTATATATTCAAAGGCATTAAAGTATTTAAGGGCTTTAATTCATAGTAGTCTGGGCAATATACATTTTTTATTCTCAACATTGTTAAGGAGGATCTTCCTCCCTCTCCTCAAAAGAGAAGCCTCCACTGGTGTGTATGTTTGTGACTGTGTGTGTGTTGATCCCTCATTAAGCTGTACAGTGGCCTGAACGTGAGGTGGTAAAGAGGCTTTGATCAAATGACAAATCTCTCTCTCTCTCTCTCTCTCTCTCTCTCTCTCTCTCTCTCTCTCTCTCTCTCTCTCTCTCTCTCTCTCTCTCTCTCTTTCTTTTTGGTTTCTTTTTTTTCTAAACAAGTAGCTGTATAAAACCAAGGGTAATGTTGTTTTAAAAAAGGCGATTTTGACCAGTTTTGCGTATTGCCAGAAGCAGTTTTGCTGCAAACAAACAATTCACCGGGGGTGGGATGGCCACGCCAGGTGATCCCACCAAGCCCCGACTCACTCCCAGGCATGGCTGCAGGTGCGTGCCAGACGCCTCGGTGACGGTGGAGGATGTTTTATTGGCGATGTGTGAAGTAGTTGGCGGTGCAAAGAACATCAGATCTGCCTCCCGCATGAATAAAGCCATTGTGGTTTTCTTAGGCCCAGTTCAGTTGGACAGGCTTAGAGTCTCACTCCCGACCACTCTCAGTGCTGCAGCAAGCAGGGTGGAAGCTGGAATACAAGAATGTGTGGTTTTCCCTGATCTTCGGATATCTCCTAAGTGTGCATCTAGAGGAAAGGGACACCTGCTGACCTTTAATGGTCTTACTGATTTAGTTTTTTTCTCAGTTGACCGAAAGTCACTCTATCACATATGCAGCAAATCCCTGTTTTTCAAGCAGCTGGCCGGTCGTCCAGACACCAAGTGGCGGCAACATGGAAAGGTTCCACCAAACCTCTCTCCCTCATGGCGGTTGCTGTACAAGCCTCCCATCTCCAAAAGAGTGAGGGACTTGCAGTGGTGCGTCCTTCACTTGGCCATCCCCACTAATCGTTTTGTCTCAAGGCTCAACCCTGACGTCATGCCAACCTACCCTTTCTGCCCAGCCCCAGACACGGTTTTTCATTTTTTTACTGAATGCTCCAGAATGTTACCTTTGTTTTCTCTTCTTCAGACATTGTTGGGGAAACTTGGGTTTCTATTTAATCAGAATTTGTTAGTATTTTCAGTGTGGTACAGTAAGGAGAGAAAAGTAAAATGTACACTGGCAAATTTCCTTCTCGGCAAGGCAAAGCTAGCCATCTATAAAACCCAGTTTAAAGACAATGTTTTTCTCTCTCTCTCTCTCTCTCTCTCTCTCTCTCTCTCTCTCTCTCTCTCTCTCTCTCTCTCTCTCTCTCTCTCTCTCTCTCTCTCTCTCTCTCTCTCTCTCTCTCTCTCTCTCTCTTCCCAACACCCTCTGCTCTACATAAACCTACTCTAATCTGTAATCCACACGTTATGCGTGTGTCAGTCCTATGCTCCATACAGTTCCAATGAAACTGTATGCATTTTTGTTTATGTGTAGATGTTGGTGTGTGAGTGTGACGGTGCGTACAGGTGCGTGTGTGTACTGTGGATGGCTCGTGGGGGAGGGATCAGCGGCTACTTGCCTACAATAAACTATCAATCCAGTCATTGTTTGCCACGTTTCCAAAGGTTAACCCATGTTAGATTTCACACTTGCATTCAACACACACACACACACACACACACACACACACACACACACACACACACACACACACACACACACACACACACACACACACACACACACACACACACACACAGTATCGACGCTTGGCCCATATTCATTTCCATTAGCCACGTAAATCTATTCTCCCCTCTCTCTCTCCATTTACTGGCCCTTCCCGGCACCCTCTGCCCTAGACCTGTCTACAGTCATTATGGGGTTGAATCTGGGCTCTCTGGGTCAGCCGCAGAACCGGAACATCCCATCATACACCAGCATTGTCCCCCTGAGCTTCATGCATTCCCAACATAAACCAAATGTTCAGGAAGGATTAAAATATATTGACATGTCAACATCCAGGTGATTCTTGATGGACACACACACCCTTGAAGTGGATTTTCTTAGCAGTTCTTGGAAATGGTGGGAATCAAATTGAAAGGAATTGAAAGATAAACCAATTACACTGTGGATGTTTGAAGACCTTCCAGACCATGTGTGTGTGTTGCAAAACAATGGTTAATGAAGTAGATAAACGATGATGGTGATCCATTATTAGGGTGGAAAACCTGATAATGGATCAGTCTGTGAAAAGAGGCTCAATGGCGGAAAGAGTCCTCCGTACCTCTCCATGAATCAGTGGATGATTAATGCTATAAGAGCAACGCTATGAAGTCCTAAGTATACTGAGTAATAGCTAGAGACCACACTGAGTTATATCATCCAGTGTCACTCGATGGATGTGGTCTAGCTCTAGAGGTGACATTTTAACTTTAATGGACACCCACCCTAAAGCGCAACATCACAGCTTCAGATGGCGGGTAGTTCATCACAAAGCGTTGGGAAGTGCAAAGGATGCTCATTAGAAAGCTCCCCGTCCAAAGCATATGAGGCAGGCCGACGATGAGAACCAGCAGAAGCCACCGCTACAAAGCGCCAGAAGCGTCTGTGTGTACATAGGTGTAGATATCGGTGCTTATGTGCATGTGTGCGAGTGCCATGGCAGTGCGTGCTAGGTGCTGGTGGGATGGACTGCAATGAAGTGGATTAATGGGATTAGGATTGACTTTCTCCAATGCGCTCCTAATCTCTATCTTGCTCCCTCTCCGTCTCATCCCCCCTCCTCTCTTTCTCTCCTTCTCCATGTCAACACCTCCTTTTATCAGTCATTCTCACTACATCTCAATCCCTCCTCCTTTCTCTCTTCTTTTCCCTCTCAATCCCTCCTCTTTCTCCCTCCATCCTTATCAATCGCTCTGCCTCTCCCTCTCTATCTCTCTCTAGGTCTCTTTCTCTCTCTCCCTTCTTCTCCCTCTCAATCCCTCCTCTCTCTCTCCTTATCAATCCCTATGCCTCACCCACTCGCTCTCTAGGTCTCAATGTCTCTCTCTATTTGTGCTTCTCAATCACTAATTTTCTCTTTGACTCAACCTTTATGTCACCTTTCTCCCTCCTTCCCTTTCTTTCAACCCCTAGGGTCATACACACACACACACACACACACACACACACACACACACACACACACACACACACACACACACACACACACACACACACACACACACACACACACACACACACACACACACACACACCGAACCTGTCTCTTTCATGCAGCTTGTTTCTTTCACCCCACCTGTTACCCGAGAGCACAACAAAAATACTTGTCAGGTGGTTAGGCTTACTGCCTGATAGTTACTTATTTATATTATATTAAATATGATGTTCAATGTTTATAGATACAATTTGACATACAACATGGCCAGCTGTGTTGTATGACAGTAGGACAGTAGCTCAGGAGGTAGAGCAGGTTAACTGGTAACCGGAAGGATGCTAGTTTGATCCCTGGCTCCTCCTAGAGCGTAGAGTTGTCCCTGAGCGAGACGCCTCACCCTGGCTGCTCCTGACAAGCTGGCTGTTGCCCTGCGTGGTTGACTCCATCGTTGGTGTGTGAATGAATGGTTGTAAGTCGCTTTGGAGAAAAGGGTAAGCAAAACCCACTAAATGTAAATGTATGCATAAATGAAAATTCCCAATTTGTGTGTATATAATATGTATCAGGTGTGTGTTTCCACAAGCTACCCAATAGGGCCTGTCAGATACAATTTATTTTTTGGTACTAAAGGCAAACTGAGGTCCAAGGAGTGGCCTGAAAAATAAATAGCCTCCAAGGAGGCTATTTAGATAGAACGGGTTCCAACTGGTGACTTTCTCCGGACCCAAAACTTCTGCTCAGCTGAACTTTCTGGCCTGTTTCCTTGCATTACACTTAAAAGTTATAATCCTTTAAAATCATCTAAGGGTGAATTATACTTCAGCTTTTGGTAGTACTATGTTATTTTCCGATTTAGCTTCAAGCTTGACTCTTAATGAGCTTTACTTTTAATGATTACAACCTGAACAAGTAAGTGAGACAAAAACGTCTCCCAGAACTTTGGACATCCTAACAAACCACATCCTCTCCACTAATCCGCTGTAGTCAATGTTTCTGATGACCTTCACATGAGGAACTAAATAAAAAAAAAAAACTCATATCGTGTCTGATATGAGGGTTCAAGCTCTGACTTCATGGCATAAGGGCCGTCCGCCTGGCCCCCGGGGGCCGACATAATCACTGAGCTTGTGTTTCAGAGCTCATAACAGCGCTCCCCAGGCGAATTCCAGACAGGAAGAACCGCTTTTACAAACTGAAGCCAGTGGGCGGTGGCCAATGCCAGGCCTTGCCACCATCAAGTTGGCATTTCACAAAGACAGTGCTGTCCCGTTTTGGACGTCTGGACCAGACGGCATGTAGGAGGGGGGCTGGTGAACGTTTCAGCTGTTCCCGGACACAGCATTAGTGGTTTATCCTCATGTCTCAACTGTGAAAGCTGGGAGGGACTGTGGCTCTCTCCCTCCCTCTCTTTGTCCGCTATTATCAACCTTGAAGCCGCGAAAAATAACAGAGAATCTCGGCGTTCAGTCAAAGGTTATTTCTGATTGGCTCAATCAGTAGACACTTAATGAGCCAATCGGGGAGAGTGATTCCCCCTCTGTTACCAGAGCGGGGCCCTTCAAGGGCAAGGCTACTTTGGACCCCGACCCCCTCCTGACTCCTGGAGACCGTCGAGGGCCCCCCGACGAGGGGGACGAGACAGGGGGCTCATTAGCATACAGCCATGTACAGACTCTAGCTGCGCACAGCGAGGGGCTGGTTGCAATAACAAGCAACACAGCGCTTCAGATCACACGCGCACACAATCTCGCGCAAACACACTCACAAAAACACACACACACACACTCTCACACGCTCGCAGAACAAACCAAAGCCACTTGTCTACAGTGTCTCTTGGCAGAATCACTTAACTATCTGTCACGCACATTGGCACAAACACACATACGTCCCACACACTTTAGGATCAGGGTCTTTAAATCTGGCATGACCCAATGTTTGCAGAACTGTCCCTGTCCTGCCCTTTCCAAAGATGGAGCATATGGTGTGTGTTTTTGAACAGCATGAGGAGAAAACGAGACATGTCCATCAGTGGCGTGCACAGACATTTTGGGGGGCAGGTGCTCAGGGAAAAATAAGTGCACATTAAAGTGTCATTTCGGAGTGAAGAGTGATCATTACCACTTTTCTAAAGCAGCATCCTCCTCAGTGCCATGTCTTGATGTTGATGACCTCACTATGATTGATCTTGATATATTTTTCTATAGCAAGCAGGAGAAGGTCAGAGAGCTGTTCTTCTCCACACAGACTTCTTAGTTTAGTTTTGATAATTTTCAGCTTTGAAAATTATCTCTCCACAGAAGCAGTTGTCACTGGCAATGTTTCATCGATTTTTATCATCTTCACAAAGGCAGGAAAGATGAGCCGGCCACTGTTTTCCCTCAGTATGGCAAAGATTTCTTTGAGGTCTTTTGCAGGAAAGCTGGAGTGGAACACCTTTAGTTCTGTCTTCAGCTGGTCCTCGTCTTCTCCATAGAAATCAGGATGTGGACGGCTTCCTTGGCTTCTGCGTTTGGCGTGCTTACCCAGTTGGCATGTACCGTGAAGGGGTGGAAGGACTGAATGATTCTAGCAGTGGGACTTCAGCTCCTCAGTCACAGTATCCAGAAAGGAGGCTTAGGGGGCAAACAATACACTCTAGACTCAATTCATTTATGTGTTACATCGCCGGTTGGGCTGGGCAGGGGAGTAGGTGTGTGTGGGCAGCAGCTGTGAACTACAGCTGCAACGCGCCTCCGTTTGTGTCCGCTCTGCGCGTTCACGTTGACAAAGGAAGAGAGTTGTGTGCGAGGAGGAGGGGGGGGGGGGGGGGCATATATATTGGGCCATTATTATCACACGTTTTTAATTGTCGAGCCTTTATAGATGATAATGTCGGCATGGGCCACATACACTGTTTAAAAAAAAAAAAAAAAAAAAAAAAAAAGATTATTTAATTTTTTTCAAAAGGGCACTTGATTGGGTCAGGGGGCAAAGGGCAGGTGCTATAGCACCACCTTGGGTCTACCTGTGCACGCCACTGATGTCCATGACATCTCCGCTAGAAACCAAGGAAGGAGCATGGCTTTGTAAACACTTTCTCTAACATTCCCCCGCTCTGCTCCTCGATGATTTCACACCTTACACCCCCGAAAATAAACACTATGCAGTCCACGTCTCTAGAATAGCAAGTGAACTGTCTCACAGAAAACAGGCATCTTAACCACAGATTGTCTCTTAGGATGCTGTGGCGAACATTTACAACAAAGCGTTTCAACTAAATGAGTACAGCCAAATGATTAACAAGCTTGCTTCCATTCATTGTCTGAGAGCTCTGACAAATGACTAATTATAGGCTAGAGACGCTCAACTTGCTTTCACAGAAATGAAATCTGGACGCCAACGCAGAGAGAGGGAGAGAAATGAGGGGAATGCCTTGTCGCTCTTGTGAATCCTAAATCAGTTGATTCGTTTTGCTTAATGATGTAGGCCTATGTGTTTATAACAATAGCGATAGAGAGATAGATAGTTAGATAGAAAGAGAAGGAAAAAGAGAGAGTGGGAGAGAAACAATGTGCAAAACACAATGCTCCGTTTCTGCCTACAAACGCCCACGTGACTTCCATTTAGAGATGGAGCGAACCATTGGGTTATTCTGTGTTTACACGCTGTCGTGCATGCAGACATCACACGTAAAGCTTTCTCTCACTCGGAACGATTCAGTCTCCCATCAGGACAATAGGCCAGGCTATATGAAACATGGACACTTGCGCATTTGATGCTTCTTATTGTGTGACGCGACGAGAGCGCATCGTCCGTTTGAACAACATTGGGTTGTGGTGTGAGACCTAACCGATCTCACTGCACTCCCCAAAGGCGGAGATTTAAAACAAAAAAAACAGGCATACATTGGTCTGAGTCTTTCAACTGATCTGTCTGTGTGTTGATGCTGAGGCTGCCTTACGGCTGGAGGGACCCAGAACCTTAAGCTCCTGACCAGTGGTTGGCTGCGAACAAAGAAAACTCTGAACGTAACCGTTACTCACCTCCCAAACTTATCATGGACGTTTTAGTGGTTTCTCGGTTGTCTCGCTCTCAGAATACATCCGTTTTGAGCAGATTGTTATTCACCTC
The DNA here is from genome assembly GCF_026213295.1 of Gadus chalcogrammus. NCBI lineage: Eukaryota > Metazoa > Chordata > Actinopteri > Gadiformes > Gadidae > Gadus > Gadus chalcogrammus. Next base: position 21,488,843 of record NC_079431.1, read on the forward strand.
CTCCACGCTGTGAGGAGGAACCTTCCCGGTCCATCGCTCCCGAACCGAGAGCGACCTGATGAAAGTCCTCAGTGTGAACCAAACCCCGTGCGAATCACTCGATCGCTCCCCTCGGCTCCGTCCGCTCAGCTCCCCGTGTTCCGGCTTCAGTCAACACACAACACACACACACACACACGCACACACACACACACACTCACCCACCCACACACACACACACACACACACGATGTCTGCTCTCCAGGATCTTTTATTCTTCCATGTGTGTGTCTCTACGGTCGGACCACCGCTCACGTCCTCCTCAGGACCGCTCGCTTTCTTTGTGTGGTTCTCTCCCCCCCTCTCCACTCCTCTGCTCCCTCGCTGCCTGCTCGGTAACGGGCTAAACCATTCCTGCACAGCAAGAGGGGGGGTTGCACGTGATACCCACGAAGAATGGGCTCGGTGACTCGTGGCCAAATGTTGTTATTGTCTGCGGAGGAGGGGGATGGAGGGGGAGAGAGGGGGAGATGGAGAGAGGAGGAGGGGGATGGAGAGAGGGGCAGGGGTGAAGAGAGGAGTCGAATACAAAAGGCGGGCTATATATTTGGATTATGTCCCGGGCGACGATAGGGATACATATGACATAAAGATGTCGCCAACATACGCCACCATATCGTCCAGGCCTTTATTCGTTTCAAAGACATGTTAGTTATCTATTGTTCTGTTTAAGTCCCTTCCGAACGGCCTTATCTAAGTCCCGAGTCAGCACCATGGAGAGCACCCCGCCTCCACCCTCCTGACCCGCGTGGTCCTACCTGTCCAGACCGCTTCAGGGCCTAGTCAAAACGACCTCATCAATCTCTCGCTCGCACTTATTTTCATCATTGTTAAAAATCCCCCATAATAAAAAAAGATACCATATGGCCCTACCTGGGAACATCTAGAGTCAGGTGCAAAATCAAGTAATGTATTAGAAACAAAAGAACCAAAGCATTGTATTCGGTTGTGTGAACATTATATCCATTAGAATAACAAGGAGCTCTACCTTGACTCCTGCCACCCTGAAAGCCTTTTTATGGTCCCACGTTCCCGCAACGCAATGACCACGCAGACGCTTCGACGCAGTCGTGAACGTTTATGGTTCTGCGTCGGGTTTTAATAAGCGGACCAATCACAGCCCATGATGCTGCTGCGTCGCCTCGACGGAAGGTTACGATTTTTGGTAGTCCGGCCCTTGCGGTGGACGCAAGGAGGGTCCGCAAGGACGTAAGGGGTCCGTAACCCCCTTGCGTTGCGTGAACGTGGAACCATAAAGAGCCCTTAAACCACCGCAGGAACGCAACAACACATCTGTTGTTAGGAGGGCCCATTCCGCCATCTGCTGGACATAAAATATACTGCCGGATACATGTTCCCTTTACTCCTAATATTTAGAAATGTAACATTGCGTATATAATCCATGGCGCCATGTGCATATCCTATATAAAGGAGTACACTACGTAGCTCTTGGTTGTGCAGCTCATTAGTGACAGGAGCGCAGGGTGCCTGTCCCTTTAAGAACCCCTAAGAGCGCTTCCTCCCCCCTGCTGACTCCATCACACAGCATTCTCCTCTCAGAAGGCCTGTCCGTACAGGGCCACACATCATACAATCACAAGTCAACCGCAATCGCCGCTATCGCCTGTTTGAGCGTGGAGCCATCCCCGGTCGAGGCAGTGGGCGCAACATAATTGTTATTCACATATCTCTAAATCTGATCCTAAAGGCTCTTCCGCGCTCCAAGATGGCTGAGCTGAATTTGGGGAAGGGGCTGACTGCGGGGAAGGTGGCCAGCAATGTGCAAAAAAAACTGACCAGGGCCCAGGAAAAGGTAAGATCGCGTTTTAGTCCATTTTTATCCATGCAGGAGATGTGATCCTGCAGATCATCCCATCACGGCTGTGTCTTAATCCCATTGCGCCAATGTCGCATCCCTGGGCGAGTGTCGCATCACGACACTCGTCCGTTAAGCCAGTCGTTAGTCCGCGATAGACTGGCTTCCACCCCTAAAAATAGTTGTTATAACAGAAGTGCATTGAATAAGAACTGCATACACGTCAATGTCATCTTAAGGACATTATGCAGCGAAAACACCGCGTTGATGGACTCATCGTTTGGGGATGTAGCCTACACGGTCCCGTTGTCATTTACCGCAAAGGGGAAACGGAATAATGGAACCAAGACTGCGTCAGACGCAGTGTAGTTATTAAAGCCAATCAGATCAAATATACAATTAAACAAATATAATATTCCTGTGTCGCCAGGTTGATGGTAAATACAGGGCCTGTTTGATGCCTTATTATTAGAGATGTCATGGTGCACGCTTGATGACAGGGGGTGCTGTTGGTTCTTGTGGAATGGACATCCATTCTCCTCGATATAATAGCCTTCATAATGATTCACTGCTCATAAAGGATGTGAGATAATGCAGGGGTAAGATATGGAATAAGGAATACACATGATTACCTTTGCAGATCAAACTTTTTCTACACACCGATTGAACTGTTGTGAACCCCTTTCCACCTGTTTTGAAACCCATATGTTTACCCTGGTCTTGTTCTACGTAGTTCAATACTCTGTGTCTTAACGTGTGTTAATTTGTTGTTGGATTTAGGTTCTTCAGAAACTGGGAAAAGCAGATGAGACCAAAGATGTGGCGTTCGAGGAGGGGGTTATCAATTTCAACAAACAATATGTAAGACTAAAGCCACTAAAATAAATCTCATGAGTTAATTGGTGTGCGTCCTCTTTCCTCCTGGTTTACACGCCCTCTTAACTACTTGCATTGACCGCTGCTAAGACCCCATGTGACCCCAGCTCTGCTCCCTAGCCTCCCCTGGTTCTGACACGGTGTAATGTGTGTTGTGATTCTAGACCGAAGGCAGCAAGCTGCAGAGAGACCTGAGGGCTTATCTGGAAGCAGTAAAAGGTAACACAAATCCTGACACCATTTCCTTTACATCACATTTCATATATACTGGTGCACATATATATATATATACACACACACAAATGTCTCGGAATGTACATTTTAATTGATTAAGTACTTTTAAAACTTTTTTGGGTCCAAATGCCTCTTTGTGGATTTTCGTCATCATCGTAAATGTGCGTATTGTGTTTGTGTTTTATTTCAGCCATGCATGAGTCCTCCAGGAATCTCCAGTCCTGTCTGGCGGACATGTACGAGCCAGAGTGGGAGGGCAAGAATGACGTGGACTCCGTGGTGGAGGTCAGATCCCATTTACATTTCTTAGAGATACCTCTCTAATTTTCCTTGTAGTAAAACACCAAGCATTTGAATCACGAAACTACAGCAACTGACCTAACCCTACTATGAGCTTCTAATATATGATATTTGAGAGGTGGGTTTGTGTTTGTCTGTTTCTGCCTCTGTGTCTGTGTGCACAAACTTCTCTGTGTGGTTTTCTGCGTCTGTGTGTGTGTGTGCGTACGCCTGTGTGTGTGTGTGTGTGTGCGTGTGTGTGTGTGTGTGTGTGTGTGTTTGTGTGAGTGCATGTTTGTGTGTGTGTGTGTGTGTGCGTGCGTGCACGTCTGTGTGTGTGTGTGTGTGTGTGTGTGTGTGTGTGTGTGTGTGTGTGTGTGTGTGTGTGTGTGTGTGTGTGTGTGTGTGTGTGTGTGTGTGTGTCTGTGTTTGCGTGTTTTCATGCTGTAGGACTGTGATGTGCTGTGGACTGACTATCACCAGAAGCTGGTTGACCATGCTCTGATCTCCATGGACACCTACCTGGGCCAGTTTCCTGATATTAAGGTCCAACACACACCAATGTATTCACCGTTCAAACTTGTTCCCTGGCTTCTGCTCTTTGTTGTGATTGAACCTCACCGGTGGGGACTGGAACACAAGACACGCTCCAGACCAAAGCTCTGTGTGCGCTCTGTGTATATCATTGATGAGGGGGGGATATGTTTTATGGAAGATAGAGGTAGTACTGGTTGATCAGACTACAACTAGTACCTATGTACTGTAGACATATGCACACACATGCCACATGCACACATCTTTGTAACAAATATTTAAATTTTTTAAACCACACAGGATCGACCGAATTGAAGGTCAGCTACACCTCCTCCACTCTCAGTCTGCTTACAGCCAGGGTTGGAGTAGAGAGTCTCTGGGTCTGCTCCGTCACACCACAACCAGCTCAGGGTCGGCTTCACCTGCTGCTGGTTTGCTTGGCAGCTTAGGAGGATGTAGGGCAGCGCTGATCTCCTCATTCAGTTTATGGATTGTTATAAATAATAAAAGAATAACGTCTTCCATCGCTTACCAGAGGCCAAAGCGATCGTCTTAAAAACGTACTCTTTTCTCAATGCTCAGCAGACAAGAGAAACCAGAGAGCTGGAGCTATAGGATTTCTGACACCTCGCGCACACCGCCTGTGTCATCGGCCGTGTTGCGTCAGAGGATTTACGTTTCCAACATAGTGCTGGTCTGCCCGGCAATGCTGCGGACCGAAGCTGTTGCATTACATTTCGCAATTGCATAGACCTGGCCGGAAGCATCAAAATATCTAAGGTTGTGCTAGCTAGCTAGTAATTTTTCATTAATTAATAATATGAGATTGTGAATGCAGAATTTCGGCAATTTTTATTTGTAATAAGTTTCCCACAGTTTTAGGGTAAATAATTGAATTTCGGGGTAATAGAATAGGGTTACATGCCTGTATGTTAAAAAATACCTCTTATTATTCTCACACTGTTAATTTCTGCAAAAGCAGAAAATTTGGTATCTTTCAAAATAGTCATTTTTTTTATCATGTCGCTTTAAGGCCCCCCTCCCGAGTTGCCCAGTCTGCTATGATTGATTGAACGCTTTGTGCGTGCCTCGGCAAATTCACCCCCCTTGAAGTTGTGAACATTGCGGGTATTCCGGAGGTGCGACGAACGAGCTGTTTCACGCACTTATTGAGGGGCGTTCTCGGTGTGCTTGAATACTCCCTCTGGCTCGGACTTAGTTTTTTCTAGCTTAGTAGACGTAAAATATATATACATACATCATATAACAGTCTACAGAGAAGAGAAAAGTCGAAAAAGCATAATATCACCCCTTTAAGAAAATTTCCCACACCGTTGCGTATTATATATTAGCTACAATTTTATGTCCAATCATACGGTACGGTTTTATATCCGGTAAAACCTAGTGACAGCCTATTCTGTTGTCTCATGCCTGTGTTTGAATTTTGGAGGGAATAATACTAAAATGAGTAGACAAGATGGAACTTGGTATCACTTCTTTGAACATGAGAGCAAGCTGCTGGGCGTAGAGCGGCCGCCACCAGAGCGCAGGTCTGTGTGGGTCCGGCTGGGTCCGACCTTTCTGCCGCCTCAGAGCTCGGGCTGTTTGGAGAGCACTTCTTGTCCCGCTCGCTGCGTTCAAGTCGTGATGTAGGCATTGTTCAAGTCAGGACATTTGTTGCGTTACATGTTTATGCAGAATAATGCATTGTTGCAGGCGGTGTGGACGTAGCGTGGAGCGACACCCAAAGCCCACAGAGCGGGATTTCTCTTCATACTCGTGGCCTGTCCCCAAACAGGAACAGATATTGTCTTGACGGAGAAGTGCTGTATTTCTGCGCTCACTTTGCACAGGACTGGAAGCAGATTATAACATGTTGATAATTAGAAACCACTTCTTGTGGTTGGACTGATCAATGAATGACTCGTAATAGGATATGATAAGCCATTAAACACTCAGATATAAATAAACCTCTCTGTGTTCCTGAAACCAGGCGCGTATTGCTAAGAGGGACAGGAAACTGGTGGATTTCGACAGCGCCAGACACAACTACTCAGCCACACACAAGAACAAGAAAAAGGATGGCGGCATCAAAATCACCAAGGTAACGCGTGTGCTCAGAGCTCAGTGCCCTGCTCGCTGTTCATCATTAGGGCGCTGCCATTCTGCCAATTCCCAAAAATCAATCCCCCCCTTCAATTTTATTATTCATCGCAGTCATCATGGGTTTTGATGCAGCATAAACATCTGCCTCTATAAATCTGTTTGTTTTCCTCTCTCTCTCTCTGTCTCTCTGTCTCTCTGTCTCTCTCTCTCTCTCTCTCTCTCTCTCTCTCTCTCTCTCTCTCTCTCTCTCTCTCTCTCTCTCTCCGTCTCTCACCCCCCCTCTCTCTCTGTCTCTCCCCCATTTCCTCTCTCTGTCTCTCCCCCATTTCCTCTCTCTCTTAATCTCTTCCCCCCTCTCTCTGTCTCTGTTTCTCTTCACCCTCTCCCTGTCTCTTTCCCTGTCTCTCTCCCTGTCTCTCTCTCTCTGTATGTGTCTCTGTCTCTCTCTCTGTCTCTCTCTCTCTCCGTCTCTCACCCCCTCTGTCTCTCTGTCTCCCTCATCTCCTCTCTCTCTCTCTCCCCCCCTCTCTCTCCCATCTCTTCCCCCCCTCTCTCTCTCTATCTCTCTTTCCCCCCCTCTACTCTCTCTCTCTCCCCCACTCTCTCTCTCCATCTTTTCCCCCCCTCTCTCTCTCTATGTCCCCCCCCCCTTTCTCTCTATCTCTCTCTCACTCAGCCCTCCACCCTGTTGGAGAGAGCCACCCCAGGGTGGGCCCAGGGTATCCTGTCTGCTCACAACGTGGCCCAGAGCAGTCTTTCCAGAAGCCAGGTACTCCTGACTCTCCTCTTGGTGTTGCAGTGGTTGTGATTAGCAACAACAATCACGTCTTTCCTGTTAATAACACTTCACTATATTGGCTGTGGTTGAGAGACCACTGACCCAGAAGAGGATCTTTGCCTCATTCAGACTCTACCTGTATAGATAAATCAAAGTGAACAAATAGAAGATGTATACGCACGCACACAAACACACACACACACACACATACAGTAACACACACAAACACACACACACACACACACACACACACACACACACACACACACACACACACACACACACACACACACACACACACACACACACACACACACACACACACACACACACACACACACACACACACACATAGCACATAGCACATAGCACATATGCACACACACAGTCCTAACCTCAACATGGTTTGTGTTCCAGGCAGAGGAGGAGCTGGAGAGGGCGCAGAAAGTGTTTGAAGAGATTAATATAGACCTGCAGGAGGAACTGCCATCTCTCTGGAATAGGTGATTCAATTTATATACAGTACACACAGGCCAAATACAAAATCCCATACCCGTAACAATAGCCTTACTAGAATGCAATTAAACCGGATAAACCTCACATTTCAAATGTTTTCTTTATTGTTTCCCTCTAGCTTTACATCCGTTAAAAGCAGGTTCAAACTGCTTGGGCAGTAAAGCTCAAGTGTTGGTTTAATGCGCATAGACTGTGTGAAATACAGGTTAAACTGCCTTACTGTATGTATTACAGGTTCAACTGACTTAACATAGACTATAGATAATACAGGTTAAATTGACTTATTGTATATGTAACAGGTGAAACTGACTTAACATAGACTGTATATAATACAGGTTAAACTGACTTAACACAGACTGTATATAATATAGGTCAAACTGACTTACTGTATATAATACAGGTTCAACTGACATCGACTGTATGTAATACAGGTTAAATTTACTTAACATAGACAATATATAAGAGGTAAAACTGACCTAAAATAGACAGTATTTAACATTTTCTCTCAAATCTCTGATCCATCTCTATCTCCCATCCCCCCCCCCCTCTCTCTCTCTCTCTCTCTCTCGCACTCTCTCTATGTCACCTTCCGTCTCTCGCGCTCTAGTCGCGTGGGCTTTTACGTCAGCACCTTCCAGAGTCTGGCTGGCTTCGAGGAGAAGTTCCACAAGGAAATAGGCCGGGTGAGTCCCAAACACACAAGTACTGTTCTGCTCATCACCACAGTTTCCCATGATATGAGGGTACGTACACCACGTCTACAGAGCCCCATCACAGAGGGGTGGTCCATGGTATGAGGGTCCATACACAATGTTTAAAGACCCCTCTCACAGAGGGGGGTCCCAGGGCTATGCAGGTTTCCCTCTTCACGTCCATTCTGGGTCTGCTACGTTTATGGAACAGGACATGGGGAGTAGACCAAATAGTGAAGACAGGTCAACAGACATGTGGATGGTTATATAGTTCGAGGTATGAATTTTTGACTTTACAGTAAGACATCATCATCGATTAATGGATGTCAGAATATGTTAAGATAAGATAAGATAGTACTTAATCTTATTCATTTGTCATGATGACATTGCATAACATATAACATCATCAAAAGACTTAAAGCAAGATGAAAGTGAGTCTAATCTTACAGTGTCATGGATCAAAGACCCATTCATGTCCCTCCTCCCCATCCTGACCTCTCCCCTCCGCCTCCCCAGCTGGATCAGGACCTGAACGACACGTTGGTTGCTCTGGAGGGATCAGACACCACAAGGTTAGTTAACTCTTTCTAAACCCCAGAGAAGCCTCCTTTGACAATATTGAAATTGAAGTCAATAATGTTTGCATTGCTGTATCTCTATTACAGTGGGCCTTCAGTACGGTTTACTGAAGATCAATAATGAGTCAAACATCTGAAGACCTAGATATGAAATCATGTGGATGTAACCAGGATGTTCCCCTTTATGTACTAGTATATTATAAGATCTATATGTTTGTGTTGGCATATCAACCACCTGAATGTTGGTGGGAGATCACAAGGTGGTGAATTAACCTGAGCTCCTCACACAACCTTACAGAAAGACAGGTAAACGCAGCGCGCCCTCCACCAGCGGACCGTCCCGGAGGTAAACAGCCACGCCTGCTACGTCACCGTGGCGATACTGTCCAAACGTCTGTCTGTCCAACTGACCTGTCTGTCTGGCCGTCCGTATGTCAGTCACTCGACCCCTCAGAGGGCCTGGCCAAGATCTAGCGTTTATTTTGTCCTGACCCAAAGACAGTTAGCGAAGTCCGCTGACTATTGCACCTCAGAGACATGTTCTTTCTGAGATAAGATAAGATAAGAGTATATCAGAAATCATCGATGTGAGATAGGGGGAATTGTGATTCTGGAGGAATTACCAAATGTCAGTCAACAATTTGAAGTTGCAATAAAGTCTTGAATGGATTGAATCTAGAGACGGAGGATCCACTGGAGCTATTTCAGACCCACCAAAAAGTCCATGGCCATAAATAAATAATGCCTTATATCATAAAAGCAGCCATCCTGTTTGCTGTTAAAATATTAAGCTGGAGTCAGTGTAAACGGTGAACTGGGTCACTTGTTTACTGCTGTCGTAAAAATATATGATTACAACTGTGGGGTTGATCCCCAGTGTCTGCTGACAGCTCCCAGCTCAGAGACCTGGCTTCAGGACTAGTATTGGAAACATCCCCCAGATTGCACACATTGAGGCCTCTGCTTGCATGAGACGGAGCGCTGGGATTATACAGAGGTTAAGGGTGGTGGACAGGGTCGGGGGTGACCTGCATGACAGAGCTTGCTTGGCCCCTGGTAGAGCATGCCCAATAACCTAGACACTTCATTTAAACCTTTTTCCTATTGAGTTGTGCTCTAACGTTCTGCCCCTTCCTGTCTGGGAAGAGCCTGGAGACAATAGACGCATCCACATCTCTGTCCATCTCACTTAATGGTTTGTATTGTGTATCTGTTCTCCCTCTGTCTCTCTTTCCTCTCTTTCTCTCCTTCTATCAGTGCCCCAGAACCATCTAATCACACTCTGAGGCCAGCAGGCCCACCCCCCATACCAAAGTCTCCATCCAAGGTAGCCACACACACACACACACACACACCTCACACACAACACACACACACTCTCTCACACACACACACACACACACACACCAACAAACACACACACCACACACACACACACACACACACACACACACACACACACACACACACACACACACACACACACACACACACACACACACACACACACACACACACACACACACACACACACACACACACACACACACACTTTTGTTTGTTTTTGTTAATGTATATATTTCTGGATATCAAAAATCAGAGGAACTGTTTACGAAGGAAGAACATATAATTAGGATCCAATAAGTTGTCAGAAGTTGTCTTCCAGACTTCTTGCTAAGGGTTGCTATGGTCTCCCATAGCAACTCTTTGTTGTGATTGTGTGTCTGTAATTCACTTGCAATATCAGGGCTCAAGAATAACATTAGGTACTGGTGGATATCTGTAGAATATCCCAGTGATAAAATATAGATGTAAGGGCGATAGAAGTAAGAGAAAGCTTCACTTCAACACACGGTTAATGGCAGCCATCTTCAGAATGGCCAAATACGGGAGGAGCCAATTACCATTGGTTAGTTTTGGATATTCAAACATTACTCTAATATTCCAATAGCATTTTGAGAGCTGCCCTCTAGTGTGAGGAAACGCAAGACTTTAACCCCCTCTGCGAGATCGTATGAGAAGGGTTTTGATAAAGTTATTTCAATGTTCAAACAAGTCCAAAAGTCCACAGAGCTCTACCTACTAGTACTAGCATGAGGTTTATTTAGTAATCATGAACAGGACAGGTAGTGATTTTTCTCCTTCATGGCGATTAGCCCCCCACAGTAGCGCTTCAGTGATTTATTACCGATAAACAGCACCAGTCCGGCTGTTACATTTATTCAAAACTTTGCACAATGTTCAAACCAGATATTTGCTTGCGATTATTTGAAGTGGGCCTTCTCTCATAATTTGGGAACCGTGTCCTGAAACCTTTAGGCTGCATGAAGCTCTGCTGTAACCAATTCTTAACCAAGACATCAGCTGCCTCTTTCCCCTCTCCTCCTCCCCCTGGATCAAAAAGCTTGACCTACTTATAGTAGCAGGCTGCTATCCAGGCAATATAATCCTGTGTTTCTTTCTCTGAATGCAGTTCTCATGCTGTGGTGAAATTACATTTAGAAAAACCCTTTGCACAATCTTCATACCACCTTCTGGGTTATATGATCGGTTGAAGCCCCCCAATCGAGGCAAAGCCATGTGTCTTTATTGGAACTTGAGTGGGTTGTGTTTCCAACAAGACCACTCACAGCGGCGCCGCCATACAGCCACGGTATAACCTCCAGCTGATGAAAACCTTGGCACCATTGCAGCGGCCTCCATAGCACCCTATGTGTTAAACACAGAACCAGGGCTAAAGGGAAGCGACCTACAGGAGTGGTCCTCCCTGATGCGCCTCGCTGACAGGCGAAGAACTCACACGCTTTACTTTGAAGCTCTGCAGTAACCCAGTCGACTCATTCCAAGAGTGGATTCCAACCCACTTACTTCCTCCAAACGTTCTTACTTGTGATTGCAACTTGCTATTTAGTTTGAGGCACTTTCCAATTACACATGTCTTATTGTTTTAGTGTTCTGTTTCAGAAATTAAATCTACTAATATCTCCGTGACAACAGCCCTACTATAAAAATAATGCAGCGCCACTATTACATTCTGTGAGAGAGAAACGATACTACTGGCCCCAAAATGTCCTCGCATCCACCCAACAAATGGTTGCCAATGCCAACATGCTGGTTCCAGTCCTGAGCTCTGGATGTACTTGTCTCCTCCCTACAGCTGAGACCGACAGTTCCTCCCCCCCCGAAGGTGACCCCCTGCAAGGACATGAAGACGGACAACATCATCAACCTTTTCGCCTCAGCCGCCGCGCCTGACATCAGCATCACCTCCCCCACCCAGGTCGGCTGGCCACTTGTTTCCTTAATTCTGTCCCCATTTTTCTCTTTAGGTCAGATCCTATCGCTATTGTGTTCCTCTTCATCCCCGCGTTTTACACTCACCTTCGTTCTGTTCTGTGTTCGGTGTTTTGTCTACCTACATCTATGCAATTCCTTTTTTGTGATTGTCTTCTTGTACTCTGTTCTGTTTTTTTGTATGGCATTTTCATCCAAAACCTTTCTTTCCTCCTGGCTTCCCTTCCCTTCTCTTTTCCTCTCTTCTCTTCTTATCTCTCTTCTTTGTTTGTGTCTGATCTTCCTCCTCTCCTCAACTCCTCTCCTCTATGCTCCTATCCTCTCTGCTCCTTTCTTCCCCTTTTCTCTCCTCTTTTCTCTTCTCTTTTCTCCTCTCCTCTCCTCTCCTGAACAAACTTCCGCTCTCTTTGACTCAAATAGTTCCATCAATTAGATTTGTCCAGCCCCTATGTTTACCTGTGAGCCAATCCGTTGATGTGTCCCCTGTTGTTGTCAGTTTGACAGTCCCGCAGCATTGAACGACCTGTTGGACATGGACCTGGACTCTCTAAATGCGGCCCCCACCCAAGTCTCTACTACGGCCACAAAGGTGGAGGGTGTTTGGCATGAACGCAAATTTTCGAGACCCGACGCTTGGAAGAATTGCTCGTTTGCCACAGAATGTCCTTTTGTATTCAGGATACTCCTTCTTATTCATTCAGTATTGAGGAAGCCATTCACTGGCTGCTAGCTTGTTTGTTAAAACCCATAGGTTGATTATCAACACCTTAGCGTACCCCACAATCTTTTTTTATAACTTAATTATTAGAGACACTTTTTATCTAAAGCAATTTAAAGCAATAGCATAGTTAATGTTTCTGTTATTCAGGAAATACAACTTGTTTCACTGTTTAACGTTCAACTGACCGAGTAGACGATACCAGAGGAGACCAGATCAGTCGTTCCTCATGGACTGGAGTCAATCTGGATACAGGGTGAATTCAGTGACTAGCGTGTAATGGTTTGCAGTGCTCCCCCCCTGCTTTTCTGCAGACCAGACTGTCAGCCAACAGCAGGTGAACCGTGGCATGACCAAGGATACTATGATGCTAGGCTAGCGCTTGGACTGACCCACTGTGGTGCTCGAGCGCAATGCGCAGGTGGATGGATAAGGCATGATCTACATACTAGACTAGTGGACCTCACCCCCTCGCTGCTCTGGGCTCTGCCTGTGGGGTCTGGCTGGGACGTCCAGTGCCTTTCAGTTTGGGTGGAAACAGTTCAGGGTGCCGTGTGGTTCATCCATAGGAAATTTTAAGCATACATTTGAAGCGTCCGAGCAATCATTCTGGCTATCCAGGCTGTACTGCATAACATATCCATAAACACGAATGTGAGTGCTGAAGGGACAGATACATACAAATATGAGATACATTAAATACTCATCATCTAAGTATTGAGAATGCTTTGCGTGATTTACCTTCTCACTTTAAGCTTTGGAATTGAATTTAAGAAGAACTGAATACATAGATACACTGAATACATACATACATACACAATTTGAAAGTGTATTCTGCTTTGAGGTGTTTTATCATTAGGCAACCTTGCACTCTTTATGATTTTAATATGCATTTCGTACAATTCATCTTAATGTCTACACAGCTGTGGCTTGCTCCTACAAATGATTGGGTGATGTTTGTTTGGTGATAGCATGGCCCTTATAGAATTCGGTCATGGATTATCGAGTCCAATACTGTTTAAATTGCAAATGAAACTAATGAATTCAATGTCCCTTCCTCTGTTTTACACAGGATGCAAACTGGGATTCATGGGTAAGCTTCTTTGTTGTTGTCCCCCCTTCCTCCATCTTCATAGTCATCATCGTTTTGATGCTCATGCTCTAACTATCCCATGCTGTCTCTGTAGCCATTAAAGAATCTGTCCTGCTGCCATATGAAAACACTGCAAATATAAACCCCACACGTCACATTGACTTCAAGTCCCATAATGCAATGCAGCAATCATCAATACAGCAGGACAGCGAGTTCTAAAATGCCGACAGGTGTGTTTGTTTGTGCATTGCCATAGTTGCCTGTTGGTCCCAACTCTGTTTGTGCGTGAAGCAATGTCTTTGTGGCAGCAAATGTGTCATTTGCTGGTGACAATAGCAAATGTTGTGCGTGAGGCAGGTCTTGTTTTGACGCACAAATTTAAGTTGGGAGTTAGTTGCATTCCTTGCGTAGTCCGAAAATTCAACTTCGGAAAACACATTGAATTATAGTATTATATTTTTATTGACATTGTTTTCTTTTCAAAATATGACCATGAATGATGTCATTCAAACAATTTATTTTGTTATATTCCTCCTCTGTATATGTACTGTATATGTAGACTTCACATGTCTATATGGATTCCATGTCTACAAACAAATGTTTGCAGACATATACTATACATACATATTACCAAAAAAAGTACCTGTGTTTTTATTATTTTAATTATATTTCTAATTCTATTAAAATCATGTCATCGCTGACAAATATGGAAGTGACTTGAACTCAAACGGGTGAACCTTTGGGTTTTCCTCAAGTCCCTGTACGTGAACATGTTCCACAAAGAGCCTAAATTCTTTCTCATGGCCGCAACATGTTCCATGTGACACAAAGGAAACTGTTCTCAACAAGACTGTTCTGAAGTTGCTCTTGACAGCTGTGTAGGTTGGGTTTTTCGGCGCTAGTGAGCATTAAATTAGGTTCTCTGATAAAGCCAAAATGGCCTGAAATGGATGTAATAGGCTGCTATGTCGTCCATACAGAGACAGCTCAGAAACGTCCTAAACTGAACTCACTGAACAAACTCACCCCAATAGCTTATCAGCAACTTCACCTGTGAGGTTTTGTTGAGGTAGTCCATCAAGCCATCAACTAACCCGTCCTTTCCCATGTAAGATTGATGTGTCTATAACCATGATATGCAAGCTAGAGAACACCAATAGGCACCTCTACTTCTTACAAGGAACCCTCCTTCTTCTCCATCTGAATTAACATAACTGGGATACGCTCCATGCCTGCCAAGCAAACAGAGGAACCAGCATCTTTCTTCTGATGGAAAAGTCTTCCAGCTTATGCCTTTTTCCTTTTCTTACCTGAATTTCCTGGTTTTACTTTCATTTGAACCTTCTCTCTCCAATTCAACCCCCCCCCCTTGATATTCAACCTTTCAATAGTCTTATTGAAAGGTGTGTCAAAACGGGTGTCAAACAGTGTTGACAATTTATTTAAATCTTTCAACATAAACCCTAAACATCCACCTCTCTGAATTATGACCCGCCACCTCCCAAACCTCCTGATACCCTCCACCCCTCTCTGAATACTGACCCACCACCCAACCCTCCTGATACCCTCCACCCCCTCTCTGAATACTGACCCACCACCCAACCCTCCTGATACCCTCCACCCCCTCTCTGAATACTGACCCACCACCCAACCCTCCTGATACCCTCCACCCCCTGTCTGAATACTGACCCAACCCTCCTGATACCCTCCACCCCCTCTCTGATAACTGACCCACCACCCAACCCTCCTGATACCCTCCACCCCCTGTCTGAATACTGACCCACCACCCAACCCTCTTGATACCCTCCCCCCCCCTGTCTGAATACTGACCCACCACCCAACCCTCCGGATACCCCTTCCAGCCACAGCCCAACACCCCCCCTCCTCCACCGATCAAATCTTCCATCGAATCCTCAAACCTCACCTCACAATCAATCATCTTCTGACGCTAAACACACCCCTTCCCCCTCTCTGCCCCCTCTCTCCACTCCCTCTGAACCCCACTGTATATGCCTAACCTCTGAACACCCACCACCCCTTTTTGAATCCAAACCCCCTTTTGACCACCCCAGCGTGAGGAGGACAGTGGCTCCCAGGAGAAAGAGGAGCCCGTCCACTATGACCCGGTGGCCGCTGCCTCCGAGGGCTGGGGCGACGATGGCACCAGGCCCGTCCGCATCGACCCAGTGGCCGCTGCCTCCGAGGGCTGGGGCGACGACGGCTCCAAGCCCGTCCGCATCGACCCAGTGGCCGCTGCCTCCGAGGGCTGGGGCGACGACGGCTCCAAGCCCGTCCGCATCGACCCAGTGGCCGCTGCCTCCGAGGGCTGGGGCGACGACGGCTCCAAGCCTGTCCGCATCGACCCAGTGGCCGCTGCCTCCGAGGGTTGGGGCGACGACGGCACCAGGCCCGTCCGCGTCGACCCAGTGGCCGCTGCCCAGGAGGGCTGGGGCGACGAGGGGAGTTACCACAAGGGCGACGTGGCGGTCTCCCCCCCTGGAGAGGAGGACGAAGCCCTGGCCTCTTCTCCTGAAGCTGCCCAGGATCTGAGCCCAGAGCATGAAGAGCCGACGGCCGAAGCCCCCTGTGGCAGTGAGGAAGGCCAGGTAACGCACAACCCGGTGCTTTGCATCTGGAAGATGCAAAAAGCAAAAGCGTGGACCCTGGTGGAGGTCCTCCAGTGGGGAGGTTGGAGCCGGTTTGGGATCTGTTGCTGGGGATAAGGATTCATCCTCTCCAGACCAGAGAACTTAGTGGTTGTATGGCATTGGTTGGGTGCTATGCACCGAGAAGAGAATTGTACCTTTGCATCCTTTTGACTTAGCAGTGGTTATACAGCGAGTGCTACTGAAACACAGGCAGGTAGCTCATGTGTGTCTCTGCTGTAGTGTGTGCTGCACAGCAACTGTGGTTTGAACCAAAGCTTCTGTTGGAGCCTAACTGTCCCTGATTTCACCACAGCTTCTTTGCATTTGTCGGAAGCTTTTCCTTTGGTCAGTGTGTCTCTATTGGCGTTGTTGGCGTTTTTGCCTACATCATTGCCTCTTACATCATTGGCTCCCTTGTACTCCCTTGCTGTCTTTAACGCTCTGTCTCTCTTACTATGCCTCTTGCTCACTCCCTCTCTTTCTCTGTCTCTCTTGCCTTCTCTCTCTCTGTGTCCGGGGAACTCTCTCCCTGGCTCCCCTTATGTCTCTCTCTCTCTCTCTCTCTCTCTCTCTCTATCTCTCTCTCTCTCTCTCTCTCCTCTCTCTCTCTCCTCTCTCTCTCTCTCTCTCTCTCTCTCTCTCTCTCTCTCTCTCTCTCTCTCTCTCTCTCTCTCTCTCTCTCTCTCTCTCTCTCTCTCTCTCTCTCTCTCTCTCTCTCTCTCTCTGTGTCTGGTGTCCCTCTCCCTGACTCCCTCTCTCTGTCTCCCGGTGTCTCTCTCCCTGACCCTCTCTCTCTGTGCGGGTGTCCCTCTCCCTGACTCTGCTCCTTGTGTTGTCTCAGAGTGACTCCTCTGCAGCCCAGGAGCCAGCAGCTGTAGCAGTGGAGGAGCCGGCCGCTGAAGAGGTGACCCTTTAATAATTAACACGGAATTCATTACTCGTTATTAAGTTACACCTTCAGGGTGCTGGAGAGACACTGATATCCACCCACAACGTTTCAGTTGATCTTATTTCCAAACAACTAGAACATAATTGGAAATAGTAATACAATTCTGTATTTCTGTTTGATTAAATTATAAATGTTGGGTTAATTTATTATTTGTTTTTTACCTTTTATAGACCAACAATTGAACAATGAATGTTGAAAATGAAAAGATGTGTAGGTGTTCATAATTATAGCTATCTCTAAGATCTCAAAATATAGTCGTTCATATAAATGTCAGTTAATTGGTTGTCTATCGCCTAATGAAGAACACAACAGTGTTTGAGTCTGTGGCCCGCTGAGGAAAGCCCTTACATTAGCAGTATTATGGAGTGTTACCCTAGTGTTATAAACTGGATTACTTTGAGACTTTCCCGCCATGCATTTGGCTTAAATGTAAATGTATGCCTCGATCTGTCTTTTATAAACTAATTCCAATATAGATAATAGAGATAATAGTCCTTCTAGTCCTTCATTAGAAGCCCCTCTTCTCATACCGTATAGAGTGTGATAATAAGTCCTCTATAACCCTGATCCTCAACCAGTGATAATATGAACCTCTATCAGCCTGGTCTTCATACAGTGATAATATGACCCTCTATCACCCTGGTCTTGTAGGCTCCTCAGACCCCGGTGGCGGCCCTAGAACCTGCCGAGGTGCTTTCAGAGTCCCAGGACCTGCCCCCGGGCTTCCTGTTCAAGGTAACCTCCCAACTGGTTTAGTGATACTGGGTTTACTGATACAGTGTTAATGATACCCCAGTGCCGATAACCAGTAACTCACACATACTCTCATGTGTTGTAGTGTGTGCATTTTGTGAATTTGCAATTCAATTTTGTTACAATCAAAAGTTTGATTTCGGTATTATTTAATTTGACCATGTAATGTAAATGAAAGAAACATTCAATGTGTCGATTGTGTATGTAATGTTTTGTATTGTACGTATTCTTTAGTAATGTGTACTTTAATTTAACATAAAGTATTGTGCAATGCACTGTTTAAAGTAACATATTGTAATTGGTAATGTACTGTATAATATGATGTTATTGTTACGGGGAAGTAGAGTGATTGGACCCAAATGCTCAACACACAGACACACTGACACAGGGAGGAAATTATAAGGATTTTACTTAGGGCAAAAAATATGTAAAGGCGGGAACGGGGCGAGGGGCTTGATGGCATGCGGGTTGTCAGACAGGCGAGGGTTCGGCTACAGGAGGGTAGTCAGACAGGCGTGTGGCGAGGGTGCGGCCACAGGCAGGTAGTCGGAGAGGTGAGGGTTCGGCGACAAGGCGTCGCCAGACTATACACAGGGAGAAGACAATTAGCGAGAGTGACAACACATTATGACCAAACAATCTAGACACGAGGAGGGGCCAGGGACAAAGTACTGACTGTAACGTGTGAAACAACCATCCATCAATGACTGTCTGGAGATCCGGGGTTGAAATACTGTGTCAGATGAGGATTGCTGGCAGGTGTGTAGTGTGAGGGAGATGAATGGATGATGTAGGGTGAGAGACACTGACCACCACTAGGCAGAGGTGGACGGCGTGACAGTCATGTGCACCGCGCTGTATTATGTGTTATGTGTGCTGTACTATATAATGTATTGTGACGTTTGCTGTGCTGTATAATGTAACATATTGTTAGTTATGGATGCTGTACTGTATAATGTAACGTATTGTGATGTTTGCTGTACTGTATAATGTAATGTATTGTGATGTTTGCTGTACTGTATAACGTAACAAATTTTGATGTGACCTCCCAGGTCCAGGTGATGCATGACTACGCTGCTAACGACTCTGATGAGCTGGAGATGAAGGCTGGAGATGTTGTGCTAGTGATCACCTTCACCACCCCAGATGAACAGGTAAACAAACCAACACCCACGCACACACACACACGCACGCACACGCACGCACACGCACGCACGCGCACGCACTTACGCACGCACGCACGCACGCACGCACGCACGCACGCACGCACGCACGCACGCACGCACGCACGCACACACACACACACACACACACACACACACACACACAAACACACAGCATAACAACCGGAACAACAACAACAGCCTTGCCCCTATATGTGATCCATGTGTGTGTATGTGTGTGTGTTTCAGGACGATGGCTGGTTGATGGGCATGAAGGAGGGCGATTGGCGTCAGAGCAGAGACAACGCCGCAAAAGGGGTGGGTGGTGGTTCTAAACACACTCATGCTGCAAGGTTCCCATTCAGTGCACACTAAAGTGAGTGTCGTTCCTCAGGTATTCCCGGAGAACTTCACTCAGAGGCTGTGAAGAACGACACAAGCTCCTCCACCACCGTCCTCCTTTGGTTCCTCCATCCTTCCTCCCTCTCGTCCTTCCTGTCCACTTCCCTGATGTTTATCTGTTAGGACTTCATAGGCCATACAAGCGGTTTGTGTCAGTCAGCCTTGGGTGAGATCCTTGTATTTCACCAGCTCTGGTGCTTGACAAACCTAGACCTTCCCTTGGTTTGAGTTGGTACTTCTTTTCATTTAAAAAAATACGTTACTTGTCTGCTGAGGAAGGAAAGTCTTTATCGTGTGCTGTTCTCCAACACAAGGTGTACAATGATGTTTTATGTTTTGGACAGATACAGAACTAATGACTTCACAGACCGCTGCCCCTGACTGGGGCTCCGGCCTGTCCTGGAGAACACATTCCAGTTGACTGGTTACATACAATTTGAATTAAGATCCATCTCAGATAAGTCTGATTAATTTGTACAATATTACCAAATATTAACCAATAGCTTCCCGGCAATGTTGAAGCCTGAATACTTTCTTGACGGTCTGGCAAAATTGGTCTCTGCAATATACAATATCTATATACATATGTTTCCAATGGACGAAGATATCTTTTGAATGCGTCATCAATACAAGTCAATAGAAATGGAGTAAGTGAAGTTAAAGCCACCAGCTGTACCAAGTCATCGCGATGTATTTCCTCTGGTTAACCAATCACCAACCAGCATTACTAACATGCGGATAGTTAGAAAACAACATGTTACTGTAGCCTTGACGATGGGTATCAAAGTCTGCGATTAACCTGACACACACACACACACACACACACACAAACATGCACGCAGACACATGCACACACACACCAACACAACCACGCGCGCGCGCACACACACACACACACACACACACGAACACACACACTGTGTCCAATCAGATCGAATCAGATTGGCTGTGGATCTCAGCTACACCGTTTCTTCCTGTTTCTGCGATAGCGCACCACAGCTCTTAGTGCTGTTCCAGTGTGGTCCTCAAGCAGAGCAGTATAGGAAGCCACTGCTCATTGACCCCTTCCACTGCTAACACTCAAGGGGGGGTCCTTTAGTCTGCGTAAAGGCCCAACCTACGAGAACTCTAACATTGACGTGAAGTGTGGTGGTCCACCCTCTCCCGAAGCGCTTACCCATGTGCTTCTTAAGAGGAAGGACATTCAAGGTCGTTCCTCCCTCATGACCTCGTATTTGTGCACATCTGTTAAGAGGTGATTATTACCCATAACCTGTTTGGATTCTTATCACTGTTGCGTTGCTGTTAACTTTCAACCATTTCAGATGTTACTTTGATCTGAGAATCAGAAATACTTTATTGATCTCTGGGCCGATATTCTGTCACGTTACATGAACAGCCCTTTATTATCTTTATTAGATTATCTTGAATAACAGAACAAGAACCTCAAACCTGTTTCTGTCAATCAACAGTTCAGAGTTTCAAATTAGATTCCAAAGAAGCACCACGATCCAACCACTATAAATATCATTCAGACCAACAGTCAGAGATTGACATGAGGAAATCTAACCTAATATTTTAAAATGTTCTGATTCAAAATAAACATTATCATTTAGAAAAGAGTTACATTGCACAGATTTCTATGACATTTGATTTGATTATATTCCATCAATCCTAGGGAGAAGAGCAGAGAACTAGAAACCTAGCCAAGCTAACATCCTTATGGGAATTGGCTAATTGCAGCGTATTATTAGTTATATAGTTGTATATAACTAATATAGTTTGTAGCTCCAACAGTTATACCTTGCAACAAAAACTGAGCCAGTCCTTATTATTTTAATGAAATGTGCCGAAAAATGAGACCATTTTTTGGGGGGGGATCTTTGTATGCATAGCGTCCACATAACTATGTAATCCAGGTGATATTGAATATGCATCAGAGCAACTCTTTTTATTTTTGTATGCTGCCAAACTATAATGATATATACTATAGAGTCTAACAATGTCAATGGAATTGCCAACCAGACGTGTACTGGAGTGTTTTGTACCCCCTGTGTGGCTTGTTGCTAACAAGCCACCTAGGTAGTTAAAACTACAGTAGTCTCATACTTCTAACTCCTTCATCCAATCATGCGGGAGCGTGAGTCTTACTCAGATGTCGTTTGAGCTGAAGGACGATGTGTGGTTATGTGCTTACTCTGCGGGAGCATGAGTCTTACTCAGATGTCGTTTGAGCTGAAGGACGATGTGTGGTTATGTGCGTACTCTGCGGGAGCGTGAGTCTTACTCAGATGTCGTTTGAGCTGAAGGACGATGTGTGGTTATGTGCTCACTCTGCGGGCCGCGTGCTCAGGTGTGTGTGTGTTTGTTCTTTGAGTGATGAGCAGGTACGTTGTGTTGAAGAGGAAATACATTATTTATCTATTTGGCGATGTTAATGCGGACCCTGATGGGGCTGGTCCATGTCCCAGGAGACTCTGAAGACCCAGGGCCTGGGTCCTGGACTTGGTCTGGTCCCGGTTCAGGGTCTGGTCCCGGTCCAAAGGCCGGTCTCCATCTCAACGTGTTATTGTGCATTTGTTGTTGTGTGTAAATGTGTAAACTTTGCCAATCTGTCACCACAGATCTACATATTCTATAGAGACATTCATATCTTTGTGTGAGTTAGTGTGCGCATGCCGAGACCCCTGTGTTGTGTGATGACCCCCCCCCCCCCCCCCCCCCCCCCCCCCGACACTCTGAGGTTAATACGTTGACAGCATTATGAATCCCCCCCACCCCCCCTGTTAGTCCATCTAAGGGATCCCAAACCTGAGAGTATTGTGTGTGTCTGGTTTAAAGCCTCACCTGTCGTGATGCTGGGGTCTTTCTGAATAAGGGAAAGGATGTGGCTTTGATTCTAATACCCTGATACCCCACACTGTCCTCACAATGCTGCCAATCTGTTGGACCCAACCTCTTGTTGACTACGACTGTGGAGACGGACAAAACTCGACAAGCAGATGTTTTCAGATTTATTTTTTATCTTTAAGTTTGAACCACTTGAGGTGTGCATTGTTTTCATATGATAGTTGCGATGATGGTCGTAAACTGGCCATCAGAGGAACCATGCTACACTTCTCTTTCCCTCAGATATTTAAAATGTAGAAACTTGACCTGGGTCTGCGACTGTCTGTGTCTTTGCTGAACTGTTGGAAAATACGACAGAATTTTCCTGTTCTTAACTGACCAATAATAATAATAAACATTACTTAGAATCTCTCAGTATGCTCTTTTATTCCACCAAACATTCCTAATGAAACTAGGTATCACAGGAGATAATCATTCAGAAAAGCAGTGTTTCTCAAAGCAACCAGCAGGGGGCGATGTCTATGAATGAATTGGTAAATAGTGTACAATGAGAATCACTGGAGGAACGGGGTAAGTGTGGCTGTGTGCTGCTATCCAGGGTCCTGAAACCCAACAGCCCACCCCCCTCCGTCCAGAAGTTAGAACGGATCACTTTAACGGTCCAACTGTGACGTAAACCGACTCCACAATAAATTATTGTGGTTAAAGGTAGCTAAATCATTATGTGATAGATAGCCTTTCCAATACACACTAATTTCGAAAATATATTTTCTAAGTATGGAATAGTTTAGTTTTTAAAACGTAATATTTGAATAGCTACAGTGTAGGGTCAATCTTAGGTAAACAATCAAACAGGGTTTGGTTTATTTTACATACAAACAACTTTATGTCTAAAATACAATCTATTTACAGAGGATTGTCCAAATAACAACATTTAAAACCTTTACTAAAAATATAACTTTAAATACTTCCAAACAATATAGCTCAATATACATATTTGACATGTTTTAGCACACATAGTGCGAATACAGAGAGAGAAACAGATTCACCAGATACTTTGGATTGAAAAACAAAATCCCCCAAAACATGTCATTCTGAACAATTCTTTATCTCCAAACCTGTTTTTTAAGAGGATGTTTGGTAGTGAAACTGCGAATGATGTAGTGCTTATACAAAGGAATTCAGGCAGTACCGGCAATGCAATTTCATTAATTCAATACAATTGAATATTCAAGGTAACTACTCTGAGAGTCCTTATCTGTTGCCTAATACAGTAGCTCTTCAGATAGCTGAAGTGATGAGAAAATGAAATTGTAAATATAACTATATATTTGGCAATATGTCCACTCTTAACAAGTTAAATACCTGAATTAATGTTACATTGTTTATATTGCATAAATGATAGGAACAGATTTAAATAGATGACAGGTTTGTTAAAACTTAAATACAGTGAAAGACATGATTATATCTCTACATTACTTCACCACATGTTGAAATGTAAAGCGCAATATGTGTGTATTACCCTACATCTGATCTATATTAAGGACAGACAACAGGAACTTCCTTAAAGCACCCAACAGGCCCTTTTCACCTCGTGGCCATCTTGGCTCTGAATGCCAGCTGGGGGAGAAGAGCTTTGATAGGGCCAAGATGGCCGCTAGGTGAATAAACCAATAGCAGATAACAAAATGTAATGCACTTCTAGAGCTAGAGCACACTGGGAAATCAGGGGGTTACATACACTTTTATACATCACATTATGCAAGCAAGATACATATTATTGTAGCCTATCCTGAAGTATGACAGAGTTCGTACTTACAGTATGGCCGTACAATAAGTCCACATTCTGATCTAATGAATCCTGTAGTCTGAAGGGTTTACTGACGTCTCACTACCATTTTCTGAGTAAATTCAGATGCAGATCGTTAATGAGAAGGTAGGGGGCTAGGCGTCTTACTCAAGGATGTCCAAAGGGAGAACTCAGACCCCAGGGTTCAAACTCAAAGAACTTTCAGGCTATGGACATTACAGGAGATGCCAATTAATGTAAAAATCAATCATCATTTTGGTCTCAGTTGATCGCTATCCTGGGTCTCCTCTCGGACCTCAATGTTGGATTACAGGTATGGCTCTATGCTGCCAACCGTTCCTCTGCCACCGTGCTGGGTGTGGTCTACAGAAGAGTTAATGATCAACATTGCTATTTGAGTATGAGTGAATGATTAAAGGGATTGTTTTTCTCCCCATTGTTTCTTTAGAGAAATACTTTGCCAACTTGTTCCTTAAAAAGTAACAGACGTTCACCTTTACTTAAGCACAATGACACCTCATGTATGCAGCAAATACAGTTCAGACGGATGTCTCAAATCAATCATAAATAATGGAAATACTTAGGAGCCTGTCAACAGCAGTGAAAAGCAACGGAAAGGATCGAAAACACACTCAAAGTGGAATACAAAATGACAGGAGAGTAAGGAATGTATGGATCAAGTGACGCATCTATCCACAAGTTACACCGTCCGCCTATCCCTCGATTCCCCAGGGGTGGAAGTGTCCGGGGTCCAGCAGCAGTCTGCCCAGCCTCTGCAGGACCCAGGGGTACCAGTGCAGCCCGTCCGCTTGGGGCCCGGAGGCCCCCAGCAAGCGCTGGCTGAGTCTGAGCGGGGCCAGCGCCCAGTGGGCCAGGCGGGGCATGTCCACGGCCGCGTAGCAGGAGGCCAGCACCCCGTCCACCACCACCGAGCCGTGCAGGGTCAGTGGCGCGTACAGCCCCCTGCCCCGCCGCACCTCCACACCCGTCACCCCTGAGAGGGTGGGGGCGCCGCGCCGCGACGTGAGCACGCACTGTCCGGGCCGCACCTCACTGGCGAACACCGTCCTCAGCCCCGCGAGGCCGCCCGACCCGGGACCCGATGAGGCGGTAGCAGGGCGAGCGGGGGCGGGGCTAGCGGTGCCAGGGAGCGACACTTTAGTGCAGTTGAGGTCCGAGACGTAGATGAGGTGCGCGGCGGTGAGGGAGATGTTGAGGCCCGCCGCGGTTCGGATCACGTGAAAGGTCCTGACAGTGGCGGGCCGTCGGTCCAGGAAGGACAGCACCGGGCTGAAAACCAGTTCTCCGCTGCCGTCGGCAGAGGAGGACGCCAGCACGCTGTCGCCGGGTAGAACGTCACGCAGCGACTTGGTGGCCCCGCCCTCCAGGAGGACCCGGGCGTTACCAGGGAAACAGCCGCCGGTTTTGGCCGCCACGGAGTGTTCTGGAGGGACGAGGAGACATTGAAGTCATTATTTTCTCTTAAAAGAAAGAAAGATTGTTGTAACTGTTTAGTAAACCGTTTGTTAGAACAAGACTGTAGAAAATATATATGTAGCAGACTGTGACATCCGTCGTTAATGCTGTAAAGCCGTCCATTTTACATCATGTGTGCCACCATTGTTGACGTCCTTGCAGCGAGCAGGGGAATGGGTCATATTGGCACATTGAGGGCAGGGTTCAATGGCCACCCTGCAGTAGTCTACGGCAAACTCATTACAGTTTTTCTCAGTCGCTTTGGTAAATTTTTCGAATCATCCTCAACATTTCCAAAACAGTAAGTGCATTGCTCAAAACAATTCGTACACAGAGCAAAACACCATGGATAACCTGCAAAAGCCAGTCTCTTGCTAAAAATCCTTAGTTCATCCCTCAAAAGTAAATATCTGTGTCAATGAACATGTCAGTGCTATCATTGACAAGTCCTTGTGTCATTGTGTACGGATAAGACAGTCAAATTGCTTAGTCATGCTGTCAATATAACAGTGTACTCTGGAGGGATGTTCTGATGTAAACTATGGCTAAAGTTTTGAAGACAATTATTGTAAATTGTAAGATACACCTTAGTGTATGTGGGAGATTGATTGCAAGAGACTGGACAAGATTCACATTTACTCTTTGACTGTTTGTACTGTAATTTGTCGACAGACCATGTCATTGCTAGAAATGTGAACATAGGACAATCTCCTAAGGGTAAACTGTACAAGCATTGCTGTAGGAATTACAGTGGTCTTCCTACACCTCCTGACGTTCCTGTCTGTTGGGCCACAAATTCCCATTCTCACTCCTTTTCCTCTTCTTCTTCTCTCTTGCTGCTGACCCCGTCCAATTCCTTGTCCTTCCATTGTCAGACAATGTAACTATTTTGTTGTGCTCCAGCTATATCTATGCTTGCCAGTTCATAGTTCATGAGATGCACCTGTGAGCTATTTCAGTAAACTGGTTGATCTAACACTTCACACATTTCCCTTCTTTAGAGTAAGTCAAGATTCACCTGGTAGCAATTGAATAATTCAAGACAGATTAATAAAAAAAGTATAATGGAAATGTATAGAAATATGCTTGACATGTTATGACAACTTGTTCAACCATTTTGCATGGAAAGACATATGCAATGAACTAATGCCTAAATGTTGTGATGTGAGAATATTCAATAGAGACCCATTACAATACATTTTGATCAACATGACATAAGCAATTGATAATGTAGGAAAGAGCAGAGAATTGTACATAATCACTTGCATGATTGTACCGAAGCTTTTGCAAATTGTTCAAAGAAATGAGAAACTGCAATTTGATGTGCACAAGTGACACGATGATGTGAAGATTGAACAGGTCGTTTTGAGAATTTCAAATCAGATCTGAGAAATGTACCAAAGTGACTGAGAAAAACTGTAATATGCAATCCTTAATAACTTTTACTTATTTAAATAAGAAAAACATAATGCGGCAGTAAACTAGCCTCTGAGATTCTAGCCGAACAGAGAAAACAGGAATTTGATTTTGCCTTTGAAATTAATCTATTTTTTCTTATTCACACAAGAATGATGGTGGTGTTTTGGCATTTGACCACCGTGCGCCCCCTACCGGCCGTCTAATGAACTACATGGAGGTCACTTCGCCAGAACTTTGCCAGAACTTCTATAGATCACGGGTGGTGAAATGATTTTTTTAATTTAATTAATGGGAACCTCCTGTTTCAGTTCAATGTCAAACACTATGAGATCAAGAAGGGTTTTGGGCTCAGAGTCCTGAGGGGAGACATGTTATCTCCATGGTAACAACTTTGTGATACTTTTTTAAGCTAACACTGTTGTTGTCCACGAGCGATATGATGAGTGATGCCGTGTAGGAAATGTGCCACATAAGATGGCGTTATACCATAAGTGTCTAACAAGCTGAACCTTCTCTAAAGCGGTCATTGATATCAGACAGACAGACTGACAGACAGGCAGACGGACACACGGACGGAGCTCCATACACCAACAAACACCTCACCTCGTCACAGGAATTACACGTCCGAGTTGATTAGAAAGTTCACAAATTGCTGGATGGACCTTGTTTTCTCTGTTTTCTTTGTTTTCTCCAAATGTATTATTTTAATATTGGTAACAAATGGGAGATATTGCACTGAGTATTGAAGATTTTCTGTTAGGTGCCCTTTAGGCCATGATCTGCCATGGATGCTTTTCCGACTTTACTCCTTTGCGTTTAAAAGGTTTCATTGACTTAAGAATCCCACACAGAGGAAGCAAAGGGCACTGTGTTGTGTTGACGACAACTGGGGCGGGTTACTAGGTCACCGGGGTATCTGTGTTATACAGGAAACTTTGCCTTGCACCAGACTGCAGGTCGGGGTATCTCTGTGGGTCAGCAGTGTGCATGATAACATGGACACAGGGACACTGAAGAGGAACAGAACCGTTCTACAAACACCCAAGGAGGGAGAAGGCCACACTGCACTCATGTTCCTATTTCTTCAGTCTTTGCTTCAGTTTTTGCTTCTTTCCTTAAAGAAGACCATTCAGAAGTGGAATACCAGACATTGTTACATCACAGACTCTTATGAAGGCCCCTGTTATCAGCCGGTTACCATGACTGTAATCGTGTGTGCAGTGAGAAACTGAATTGCTTTGTCTAAGCCTACGTCAAGGTTTCAGACAAATGACGAGCATGTGGAGGCCGTTACCTGCACACTTCCCAGTCAAACTGCCTGCATTTGCTTTATTCCATTGAATTAAATGTTGTGCATTTGAATTACTGAGTATCAATCAATCTTTCAATTTATCATCCAGAATGAAGGGCATGTTGCTGAGAGAGACTCAGGACAGCAGCAGGTATACACCCTGTGTGTGCAATGTGTCTGCCTTCTTTTGATAGATCTGGATTCATGGTTACAGGATTTTAAATGGGTGCTTGTTTCTTCTCACTGGAAAATGTCCTTTGCCAAAGGTCAGTGGAAAATATGAAAACCATTCTGTGAATATGGATTTCTTCTGAAGATAGGCACTGAATTCAACAGCTCCATGTTGATCTTTTCATCAATCATTTTCTGGTGAGGGAAATGTGAATGATGTCACCGCCGTGGGCTCCGGAATCTGAACAATGGGCTGTTCTCAGATCTGCCCTTTCCTTTCAGGTTATTTCTACTGGCGGCTGCCAGTTATCAAAAGTCACTCCAATCCCCTCTGCGCCCTCATGCTGATTCATCCTCCTACGGCTTCTGTCTCGTTTGTCAGAAGCCGCTGGGGCGCGGAGACATGTCAGGGGGGGATCCAGAAGGGTGCTGAACACACTCTACCGCAGCCCTTTAAGACCTCTCCTTTAGGGTGCCCTTTAAGAAGGAGTGAGACACAGCCGCCGCCGCCGCGGTAAGGTAAGTTAGCAAGGGCTAATGGATAACTAGCTGATGCTATCAGCAGGGCTAGACACAAGCCCGGGGATCAGAGAGAGCGGGAAGTACACCAGCCCAAAGGACTGGATACTGGCTGCATGAGCACACTGTGTATCGAGTGAGGAGGTCTAGCAAAAATCTTCCTGGTAGAAGTGATCAGCCCCACACAGGTGTTTGGGGGACAGCAGTCACATCACCAACAATAGAAGTAGAACCAAAGTATCGCCATTTAGGAGTGGAAGGTATCGTAAGAATAGAAAATAATAGTGTGTGTGTGTGTGTGTGTGTCATTATACGTGTGTGTGTGTGTGTGTGTGTGTGTGTGTGTGTGTGTGTGTGTGTGTGTGTGTGTGTGTGTGTGTGTGTGTGTGTGTGTGTGTGTGTGTGTGTGTGTGTGTGTGTGTGTGTAATTATGTCTGTGTGTATGCGTGTGTGTATGTGCATGTTGGTGAAGAGCGATGGAAAGAAAAAGGGACAGCGAGGGGGGGAGGGAGCAAGTCTTAAGGCCTGTAAATATTTATCCAAGGTGTGTGTGCCGTTGTGAGGACTGGGGTTTAATAGACCCAGATAAGAGATCGGAGGGATCTGAGAGAAACCCAGCACGAGGAAGGCAACAGTAAAACATATCTTTGCTGAGTTAATCATTCCTTAAATGGGCCAAGTGCTCACTTGCAATGGCACAAAATAGTGTGTGATTCTGAACAGTGTGGAGAGAGGCTAGACAAGACGCAGAGCGGTACATACCAGTTACACAATCTCTAGAAGGGGACAGGGAAACATTAACAAGAGCTGCCTCTTGACTTTTTGGCTATGTGTGTTAACACACTTAGTTATCAATGTAGATCTTAATGTGGAGTCTACTCGTACAGACTAACTTGTCTGAATGGGATTCACATCAACATGTAATGCATATGAAGAGATCTCTGGTGAACAAGCACAATCCATGCCATGCTCCTGTTCTGATCGTATATCTCATCATGGTACTTCAGTGTATTCAGAATTGTCTAACTGGTAAGTACTGACTGAGTACTCAAAGTGGAGCCTTAGTATTATCAACAGACCATCGGTCTGTTTCATACGACTGAAAGGTCCTGAAAACACTCTCTAATGACAGACCTCTCTTTAAGAACCTATTTAGTATTAGCGTAACTATCTCCTTACAAATAGAACACTTTCCCCTCCCTGTGCGCCAAGCGAGGGAATAACACACGTACCTCCCAGACTGGGCAGCGCAGTCCCCGTGCGACGGAGAGCTTTTCTACTCCTCATTCTCGACCTGCACCCCCACCTCATACAGGTTCTTAAACGCACAGTTCATACAAGTGATTGTTGAGAGGAAATCTCATCCCTTCATTTATTTTCCTCTGTCAAATGGAGAAGTGGGAGGTGAGGAGGAAGTGGAACTACCAGGAGAGGCCCTGCAGTGGGACCCCGGGGGGCTGACTGTGGTGCATACAGCTGTTCAGCCCCACAGACACAGTCCTCATGACACCGGGCCAACCGAGACCCACTCAACACACGGGCACAGGTGCACACCCTGAATTGATTGGTCTCTGCAGACTATACACACATGAGAGACAAATGCGTGACACACACACACGCACACACACACACACACACACACACACACACACACACACACACACACACACACACACACACACACACACACACACACACACACATACCCACTCAAGTGTACACACACACATACAAACACACAACGAGGGGGCATGGTGCATGGATGTCAACACAGGGGTTATCAGCCACTCACCGGACTTGACGCTGCAGTGGATGTGGGCTTTGGATTCGTAGTAGACCCAGTCGAAGCCTGCCTCCACCGCCAAGCGGGCCAGCATGGCGTACTTGTCTCTGTCCCTGCGCAGAACAAACACAGCACACTCCCACCAATCAATAACTCATCTAGAACAACACATCAACATCATAAAACACAGCCTAAGATATGTGTGTCCAAATAGTCCATAAGGACTGTAAGATTGAACATTGTAGGTGCATGGTGGGGGGCTTGGCGCTGTACCTGTCGGAGGTGGTGATGTCCACGGCGCGGCCCTCGTAGTGCAGAGAGTCCTCCGAGTGGTGGCCGTCCTCGTCCCAGCCCTCTGTCACACGCAGCTTCACCCCCGGCCACATGTTCATCACCGAGATGGCCAGCGAGTTCAGCTTGTCCTTACAGCGCTGAGACAGACAGACACAAAGAGAGTGAGACAGACAGACGGACGGACAGACAGAGAGACATACAGACGACAAGACAGGCAGACAGACAGACAGACAGACAGACAGACAGACAGACAGACAGACAGACAGTGAGACAGACAGACAGACAGACAGACAGACAGACAGACAGACAGACAGACAGACAGACAGACAGACAGACAGACAGACAGACAGACAGACAGACAGACAGACAGACAGACAGACAGACAGACAACCAGACAGACAGACAAAGAGAACGACAGGCAGACGGGACAGACAGACGGACAACCAGATAGAGAAACAGACAGACAGACAACCAGACAGACAGACAGACAGACAGACAGACAGACAGACAGACAGACAGACAGACAGACAGACAGACAGACAGACAGACAGACAGACAGACAGACAGACAACCAGATAGAGAAACAGACAGACAGACAACCAGACAGACAACCCGACAGACAGACAGACAGACAGACAGACAGACAGACAGACAGACAGACAGACAGACAGACAGACAGACAGACAGACAGACAGACAGACAGACAGACAGACAGACAGACAGACAGACAGACAGACAGACAGACAGACAGACAGACAGACAGACAAAGATAGAGATGTTGTTTGTAAGATCTAGAAAAACGTAATCATGACGCACAGAATGTGACCTTCCTGGTAAAGAAAAAAGGTTGGATGACAACAGTTGACCCAATGCCCCCCACCACACGGTGAGCATTCAGAACACGGTGAACACTGCAGTAGAGTATGAATTAGTAGAGAGAACCACCGTGTGTGCGGTTCAAGTGGCGAGCGCTGCGTAATTTGGTGACGTTGGCGAAAAGTGACATTCCGCCAGTGGTTAAAGAGAATTACTGTTTTAGTGTCATTTAATTGAACAATTCAACTGCATGAACCTGCCAACTTACACAATAAGAGCTGGCACACGGAATCACATCCTTAGTTTGGTCAATAGTTAACTTAAAAGTGAGGCTGGCTTTTTAGGCTTACTGGAGGTGCTGTAAATAGTCTCCACAAAAACAAGTGCACTTCATTATAAGACCAATCTCTCCAGAAAGCCGTTTCCAGTGGGACTGCCCGTTGTTTCTACGACACTGCACAACCAAACAAAACGGATCAGTAAATCGTTGAGGTTTAAACATTGAACCGACAGCAAACAACCTCTGCAGACCTCGTGCCGGGCTGCTTTAGTCCTGATCCGGACGATCAGATGGACCCAGACGAGTGCAGCTCCAACACTAAACGGGACCCCCCTCTAACTCACTTGGGTCATGAGTCTGTCCGCGGCCGTGTTCTCCTCGTCCTTGAACATGATGTCTATGTTGTAGTTGGGCGTCAGCTCCTTAAAGCGCTCGGAGCTCCGGGTTATCTTGCCCTCGTACCTCCCGCTGGCACCAAGCGTCTTCTCGGCTACGTTGGGGCTGAACTGCTTGTATGCCAACGGGGTGAGCTTCTTGGGG
>NC_079431.1:21521659-21529159 GCF_026213295.1 Gadus chalcogrammus
CTTTGAAGTCCTGGGTCAAAGGTCAAAAGGAGCCGCCCACGCCGCTATGAGATAACAAAAAGTGATCTGTATTTTCTCTCATTACTTTTGTCTCTTATTTGAAGAGAGGCCTGATTCATCACTGTGCAATCGTCCCTCGAAACGTATATGTTCAAAGGACCCTTTGTTGGTCGCTGTTGCACACCACGGAAGATTTTTCATACTTCTAATGGATGGATTCATATTGTTAAGGTTTCTCGGAGTGAGCTTTAAGGTGGCTCGCGAATGTTGAGACGCAGATGATATCAGAGATTTTAGAATATTTCCCCTTCACATTATGATTCTTCCATCGTAACATTCCGCCCAAAAATCCTTACATTCACAAGCGAGATTGAGAAAGTCCAGGCTCAGCACGTGCTCCATCTCGTTGCCACCTGCACCCATCGGCTCGCTTGCAAGATTTTGGCCTGAAGTTCTTCCCAGACCTATACCCTAACAGTCCAATATGCATATCGTAGAATCAGGCCTCTCTTCATAATGACAAAATGTAATGAGAGAAATACAGATTCACTTTTTGTTATCGCATAAGCGGCGTGGTGCCGCGCTCCTTTTGACCTTTTGACCCCAGACTTCAAAGACGTGGCCACAGGCCAGCGCTGTCTACACACATTAAGCCACAAATGTACACCTCCATCCCGCAAAAAATGGGGCCTAGAAACTAACCATCTGTCCTTATATACATTGACTGTACTGTTGGAGGTTCACGCCCTTTTCCAGCCTTTGTCGAGATAGCTAGGGATGCTAAAATGTTGACACACATTTCCCGGGGCCCGAGAAACGACATATGCAAGATTTGTATTTCTAGCCCATAGAGAAAAAAAGTTTTCCCAAATGGACTGTCATTTGGACAAAGCCCCTTCAGAAGTGGTTGCCTGCGAGACTAATGGTTCAGAATGTGTGGAAAAAAAGTTTTTGAGATAGGAAGGTCCTACCGCCTGAAATTTGAATACCAGTATTCTAGGGCCTAACTGGGACCCCCGCACCGAAACTTGGCCCGGTCGGACCACGAGTGCAGGAAGGGGGGGCCTGGACTTTCATAATCTTCGCTCTGTGAATGTAAAGGATGTTTGGTCGGATGTCACGACGAAGAATCATAATGTGAATGGGAATATTCTATAAATCTCTTGATATCATCTTTCGTCTCAACACTTCTGCTGCAGCCACTTAAAGTCTCACTCCGAGAACCTTAAAATATGAATCAATCCATTAGAAGTATGAAAATATGTTCCCGGTGGTGCAACAGAGCAAACAAGGTGTCCTTTGACATCTACGTTTCGAGACGATTGCAACAGTGCCACACATGATCATATTTGAATATGTTTCGGGGTAGTAATTAGCTGTCGATTTTGGAGGCCTTTATCAATAATGACCAGCTATAGATTTGCTTCCGATGGAGATTTTTGACAAATTACATGTTAATTAGCATCTACACGTCCTGAGACGTGTGAGTCCAATGAGATCAAGCTCGGCCTCTTGCTACACCGAGATCATGTCCTAGACCTAGGTGTACCATGTCAAATACATGTTACCATTAGCTAGAGTGTCGTTCTTGGTGTCATTGGACTCAGCTCAACGTGTAGATGCTAAAT
Source organism: Gadus chalcogrammus (assembly GCF_026213295.1). Lineage (NCBI taxonomy): Eukaryota > Metazoa > Chordata > Actinopteri > Gadiformes > Gadidae > Gadus > Gadus chalcogrammus. Next base: position 21,523,288 of record NC_079431.1, read on the forward strand.
AACATGTCATTTGTGACAAATCTTTATCGGGAAGCAAATCAATAGCTGCTCAGTATTGATTAAGGCCTCCAATTTCGACAGCTAATTACTACCATTAAACATGTTCGAATATGCTCATGTGTGGCACCGTTGCAATCGCCTGGAAGCGTAGATGCTGAAGGACACCTTGTTCGTCCTCTTACCCCACCGGAAAGATATTTACATGCTTCTGATTGACTAATGAATTGATTCAGCTATTCCCCCAGAAGTCTGGGGTCAAAAGGTCAAAAGGAGACGGCACCACGCCGGGGTGGATCCAGATCTCGGGCAACAGCGCAGGGTTGCCAGGTCCTGCAAAAAACGTGCCCCCCACATACCGTTCAAAATCCACCCAAAATGTCCTAGAAGCATCCCAAATAAAAAATGATATTATTGTGCCATTTTGCCAACGTTTGAAAGTAATACGATTTGAGGGAATATTTTTTTGTTGTTGTTTTAGCAGGCGAAATGCACCGTGTGTTTGTGTGCTGTGTTGTGTGTGTCTGTGCGTGCGTGTGTGTGCTTGTGTGTGCTTGTGTGTGTGTGTGTCTGTGCGTGTGCGTGCGTGTGTGTCTGTGTATAACACGCTATTTTATGTTGAAATGCGACGTAATCCAGTGTTCACGAAACGTACACTGTCAACGTAGGTATGCTTTTGGCGACTGGGTTGGCACTCAGATATACGTGTTTCTAACAAGATGATATCATTAAAAGTTACATAAACTAACAGTGTTAATAACACAAACGACCCCCCCCAGCTCCCCGGTCAACAACAGTCTCCCCCCCCCCCCCCCCCTAAACATATCGTGTCCACAATTTGCCGCGAAAGCCGTGAAACCCAAAACCCCGAAACCCGCCTCCACAGCGGCACACGTGGATACTGTAGGTATAACACGCTATTTTTTACGTTGAAATGCTACGTATCCAGTGTTCATGGAAACGTACACCGTGGACGTATTTTCTTGGCGACTGGGTTGCTCAACAACAGGTATAGTGAAATGGTGGTGGGCTCGATAATGTGCGGACGCTGAGAGGAAGTGGAGGGGGGAACATGTGGTCGTGTGCGTCTGTGTGTGCGTCTGTGTGTGTGTGATGGTCTGAAGTCGGGGAGGACGGGGGGTGTACACGCCAGAGAGGGGAATATTGCGGTGCACCCCACAACCAATGGGGGGTATCAGCGTTTTGAACCAGCAGCCTCTAATCCCGACACCCTGCCTCCACCAATTACACAGGCTTCAAACGAGGTGGGTGGGAGGAAGCAACAAGCGACAGACCAGTGCGGGGGCGTGTTCAGCGGCATGCAGGCACACTGTAATTACAAATATGGCAACCCAAGACATTTAATGACTTTTCCCCCTCCTTCCACTGATTGACAAGGCAGAGAGAGAGAGACAAGGCAGAGGGAGAGACAAGGTAGGGAGAGAGACAATTCAGAGAGAGAGACAAGGCAGAGGGAGAGACAAGGCAGAGGGAGAGACAATGCAGATAGACTAGGAAGAGAGCAATAAGGGAGAGAGAGAGAGAGACAAGGCAGAGAGAGATGGCACTTGATAGACAAGGCAGAGAGAGATAATGGAGAGCGAGAGACAGAGATGGAGAGAGAGACAAGGATGAGAGAGACAAGGCAGTGAGCGATATAAGGGAGAGAGAGAGATAAGGCAGAGAGAGACAAGGCAGAGGGAGAGACAAGGTAGAGAGAGAGAATTCAAAGAGAGAGACAAGGCAGAGGGAGAGACAATGCAGATAGACTAGGAAGATAGTGATAAGGGAGAGAGAGAGACAAGGCAGAGAGAGATGGCACTTGATAGAAAAGGCAGAGAGAGATAAGGGAGAGCGAGAGACAGAGATGGAGAGAGAGACAAGGATGAGAGAGACAAGGCAGTGAGCGAGATAAGGGAGAGAGAGAGATAAGGCAGAGAGAGATGGCACTTGATAGACAAGGCAGAGAGAGATAAGGGAGAGCGAGAGACAGAGATGGAGATAGTGCAAGGGTTGAGAGAGACAAGGCAGAGAGAGAGATAAGGGAGAGCGAGAGACAGAGATGGCGATAGAGACAAGGCAGAGAGAGAGACAAGGCAGTGGAGTTGGCTGGTTTAAACACTGATTGATCAATGTGCAACCGGGGTGAAGTCTCACCCAGTCCCAGAGTCCAGTCAGACTCGGCCAGGTGAGGCTGCTTCAACCAGCCAGCCAGTTGATAGGTAGGGGGAGGTTTGGACAAGCAGAACTAGCCAGCTCAATCCAGGTGACCATTATACATTTCAGAACAGCCAGTACTGCATGATTACTTTCTAGTAAGTACTGCCTTTGGAAATAGTAGCTATCACAACAGCATTCGATGAAAATTAACGATAATACTGAATAATTGCCCACCCCTTCTTTAGTAATATTTTCCAAGACACCCAGAACAATTCAGCCTTCTAAACTGCCGGTAAAGTTGCAGCTTCTTAATAAAACTCTTTAAAATTGCATTTTTTAAGTTATCTTAGCGATAGAAAATCCTAGCAAGATGCTCTGTGACTTCTCTCTCTGTTAACAAAGATAGAAATTCTAATCCAAGATGACTCATTTCCGACCAGAACACGGGACCGATGTTGTTGTTGTTGTGAATCCTTGTCGGTTTTCGTAGATAGCGTGCTGCCCTTGTTTACTCCCTGAGTCTCTGAACGTCTTACACACCATCACAACCACAGCGACATAATAACAGTGTACGGTGCAGACACACTCACTCACACACCCACACACACACACACACACACACAAACACACATACATACACACGCAGGCACACACAAACTAACTCACACACACACCACACACACTCGCACAGACGCACACCCATAAACACACACACACAAGCACACACACATACACACTTATGCATAAACACACACACACACACACACACACACACACACACACACACACACACACACACACACACACACACACACACACATAAAATCAATCACATAAACACATTCACAAACGCCTGATGACAACTGTCGCACATGCTTTCACCATTCCTGTAAGTACCCGGGTTCAGGAAGCCCGGGCTGGAGCTCAGAGTGAGGACCATGACAGAAAGCAGTGATGTTCCACCTCAGTAGCCCCCACGCATCCTGATGCTGTAGCTTAGCCTTCTCAGTATCAGGATTTAAAGTGTTAAACGTAAAATATTTTTTTTTACACTCACATACATGCACACATTGATGCCAACACACATACACAGACACACACAAACACACACACACACACACACACACACACACACACACACACACACACACACACACACACACACACACACACACACACGCTTATATATTTGGTTGAACTCGGTTAATATAAGTTTGAGATTTGTATTAATAGTTTCCCCATGGTCCTCCCCCAATTACTTTCTCATTCCGAAACAACAATTATTTGCATATTGAATCATACATTTTTTGTCATTTTGGTATTGGCAAAATTCTCCCTAAATTATTAATGATTTCCTATTTGTGTTATGTCTCAAAATCAACGGACAAAGTACCTTCCATTAGAATAAATTTAAAACATGGTGCATTTGAAGTGAAGGAAACGCGGTTGCACTTGATGGCTTTCACAAGCCACACTGCTCCGTGGATACATGCCTCACTCACAGCCTGCTCATCACTAAGACCATTAGGACCTTTACCTCACATGTTTAATGCTGCCTTTCAGAGTTTACATGCAGTTTCCAGAGCTTTCCTTTCCACCCAATGTCTAAAGAAACGCAAACATAAAAAATAATAGCTTGAAGTTTGAAATTCATTTAGAAATTATTTTGTTCAAAAGGAATGTATTTCTTAATATCACTCAATACACATAAACATGTTGGGGTAGCGTTTTCACACACACACACACACACACACACACACACACTCACACACACACACACACACACACAAACACACGCACGCACGCACGCACACACACACACACACACACACACACACACACACACACACACACACACACACACACACACACACACACACACACTCAGACACACACACACACACACACACACACATGCACACACACACAGACACACATAAACATACAGGCATGCACACAGGGACACATGCTTGAATGAGCACACACACGCACGCACGCACGCACACACACACACACACACACACACACACACACACACACACACACACACACACACACACACACACACACACACACACACACACACACACACACACACACACACACACACACACACACACACACACACACACATCATCTAGATCTCAGCAGATGTTTGGTCCACTTCTGCCTTCCCAGAATCCCACAAGTAAACGTATTTTCTCGCCGCAGGGTCGGGGAGCAAAACCACAGAAGACGACCGCTGCACTCCGACATAAAACAAAACACCAGAAGAAAAAAATGCCCAGAAACCTTTTAAAAAGGAGAAGGAAAAAGTAAAGGATTTCTAATCCATCCTTTATTGAGGTGGCCGGGCCTCGGCAGCGCAACCTTTTTTATGTGTGAGAAGGCTGGCCTGTAATTTAGGTAGCCACGACGACCAGAGGGACTTGTAATAAAACGAGGCTCTATTCTTGGATGCTCTGTAATAATGGATGCCACCATCCTCTCCTCTTGTTAGACATGAGGGATGGATGGAAGACGGATGGATGGATGGAAAATAGATGGATGGATGAGCGACGGATGGATGGGTGGATGAAAAACAGGTGGATTGATAGATGGATGGATGAATGGAGGGATGGATGGATAGACTGATGGATGGATATGCTGATAGACTGATAAATTGATAAACTGAATGATGGATAGACTGATAGATTGATGGATGGATGAAGGACATAGAATGTCAGCAGGATGGGGTCAAAGCAGAAGATGGACTGAAGACAGATGACTGTGTGAGAGAGATGAAGGATGATGAAATATGTTTTCGGGAAAGGGATGTTTGGGACGAAAGACCTTGTTAAGGCTTCATTCTTGGGGGGGGGGGGGGGGTGAACAACACACACACATCACATGCCCGCCTAATGTGACAGATGAAGACGTCTAATAAAAGATCAGCCCAACATAAAGGGCTGGGCGGGACGCCACGCAGCCTTTTATCTGTACATCTGCACCGACGGATGAGAAGAAGAGATGAAAAACACATGGCTGAGGTGTGCATGCCAGCATGGCAGATGGGGAGAGACACACACACACACACACACACACACACACACACACGCACACACACACACACACACACACACACACACACACACACACACACACACACACACACACACACACACACACACACACACACACACACACACACACACACACACACACACACACACACACACAACACGCACACACACACACACACACAGGGAGAAGGAGGTGACAGAGGAAATTAAGGTGAGGAATGGATCAGCTAGCGTCTCCGTTGTGCTGGAAGCTGGCCAGTCTGTTACATTTGGCCCAATGGGGGCTTAATGAGTTTGGGGGAGGGTTTCCTTTTCGGGGTGATGGATTGGGTAGGAGGTCAGGGTGCTGAAAAATGTTTCTCTGTTGGGGAATGAGGTGAATGAAATGGACAGAACCACTCTCTCACCATCCCTCCCCAGGATAATAGTGAGATGGATGGTTCTTGTCCTCAGATGAGAGAGCAGGGTAACAGCATGGAGCGAGAGGGAGGGTTACATTCAGAGTATAGATTCAATAACTGATGGAACCAATCAATCAGTTGAATCTGCGTTCTATCAATGATTTATGATGGCTTCATTAGTTAAATAGCTCCCTCCTGGTGGGGGATTCTAAATGGCCATTTTATCCCTGAACAGTAAATGTGGTTTCACTT